>NW_027511310.1:0-26353 GCF_048772815.1 Callospermophilus lateralis
ATTACCACAAAGTCTCATCAAGATTGGGTGAAAAAATGTTTGCCGAGATTTCAGAAAACCAGTACTTTTGGACGCTTGGCACACCTTTCCAATGAAAATGTCTTTAGGCAGTCTCCGCTTAGGGCTGCTTCAAGAGGAAACAAACCATAGAGACAGAACTTAGAACTACTTTATTTTGTCAATTTTCCAAGAGCTAGCACAAACCGTGTTTCATTTAGAGTTCCCAACACATCTATCTATATAGGAGAAAACAGAGTGAAACCTAAAACTTCAAACTCTTACTGGAAACGAACGCTTCAACCTAGAACAGTGAAAATTGGGCAGCCAAGTGGGCTTAGTGAACTGATCATTACCACAAAGTCTCATCAAGATTGGGTGAAAAAATGTTTGCCGAGATTTCAGAAAACCAGTACTTTTGGACGCTTGGCACACCTTTCCAATGAAAATGTCTTTAGGCAGTCTCGCTTAGGGCTGCTTCAAGAGGAAACAAACCATAGAGACAGAACTTAGAACTACTTTATTTTGTCAATTTTCCAAGAGCTAGCACAAACCGTGTTTCATTTAGAGTTCCCAACACATCTATCTATATAGGAGAAAACAGAGTGAAACCTAAAAATTCAAACTCTTACTGGAAACGAACGCTTCAACCTAGAAGAGTGAAAATTGGGCAGCCAAGTGGGCTTAGTGAACTGATCATTACCACAAAGTCTCATCAAGATTGGGTGAAAAAATGTTTGCCGAGATTTCAGAAAACCAGTACTTTTGGACGCTTGGCACACCTTTCCAATGAAAATGTCTTTAGGCAGTCTCGCTTAGGGCTGCTTCAAGAGGAAACAAACCATAGAGACAGAACTTAGAACTACTTTATTTTGTCAATTTTCAAAGAGTTAACACAAACCGTGTTTCATTTAGAGTTCCCAACACATCTATCTATATAGGAGAAAACAGAGTGAAACCTAAAAATTCAGACTCTTACTGGAAACGAACGCTTCAACCTAGAAGAGTGAAAATTGGGCAGCCAAGTGGGCTTAGTGAACTGATCATTACCACAAAGTCTCATCAAGATTGGGTGAAAAAATGTTTGCCGAGATTTCAGAAAACCAGTACTTTTGGACGCTTGGCACACCTTTCCAATGAAAATGTCTTTAGGCAGTCTCGCTTAGGGCTGATTCAAGAGGAAACAAACCATAGAGACAGAACTTAGAACTACTTTATTTTGTCAATTTTCCAAGAGCTAGCACAAACCGTGTTTCATTTAGAGTTCCCAACACATCTATCTATATAGGAGAAAACAGAGTGAAACCTAAAAATTCAAACTCTTACTGGAAACGAACGCTTCAACCTAGAAGAGTGAAAATTGGGCAGCCAAGTGGGCTTAGTGAACTGATCATTACCACAAAGTCTCATCAAGATTGGGTGAAAAAATGTTTGCCGAGATTTCAGAAAACCAGTACTTTTGGACGCTTGGCACACCTTTCCAATGAAAATGTCTTTAGGCAGTCTCCGCTTAGGGCTGCTTCAAGAGGAAACAAACCATAGAGACAGAACTTAGAACTACTTTATTTTGTCAATTTTCCAAGAGCTAGCACAAACCGTGTTTCATTTAGAGTTCCCAACACATCTATCTATATAGGAGAAAACAGAGTGAAACCTAAAAATTCAAACTCTTACTGGAAACGAACGCTTCAACCTAGAAGAGTGAAAATTGGGCAGCCAAGTGGGCTTAGTGAACTGATCATTACCACAAAGTCTCATCAAGATTGGGTGAAAAAATGTTTGCCGAGATTTCAGAAAACCAGTACTTTTGGACGCTTGGCACACCTTTCCAATGAAAATGTCTTTAGGCAGTCTCCGTTTAGGGCTGCTTCAAGAGGAAACAAACCATAGAGACAGAACTTAGAACTACTTTATTTTGTCAATTTTCAAAGAGTTAACACAAACCGTGTTTCATTTAGAGTTCCCAACACATCTATCTATATAGGAGAAAACAGAGTGAAACCTAAAAATTCAGACTCTTACTGGAAACGAACGCTTCAACCTAGAACAGTGAAAATTGGGCAGCCAAGTGCGCTTAGTGAACTGATCATTACCACAAAGTCTCATCAAGATTGGGTGAAAAAATGTTTGCCGAGATTTCAGAAAACCAGTACTTTTGGACGCTTGGCACACCTTTCCAATGAAAATGTCTTTAGGCAGTCTCCGCTTAGGGCTGCTTCAAGAGGAAACAAACCATAGAGACAGAACTTAGAACTACTTTATTTTGTCAATTTTCCAAGAGCTAGCACAAACCGTGTTTCATTTAGAGTTCCCAACACATCTATCTATATAGGAGAAAACAGAGTGAAACCTAAAACTTCAAACTCTTACTGGAAACGAACGCTTCAACCTAGAACAGTGAAAATTGGGCAGCCAAGTGGGCTTAGTGAACTGATCATTACCACAAAGTCTCATCAAGATTGGGTGAAAAAATGTTTGCCGAGATTTCAGAAAACCAGTACTTTTGGACGCTTGGCACACCTTTCCAATGAAAATGTCTTTAGGCAGTCTCGCTTAGGGCTGCTTCAAGAGGAAACAAACCATAGAGACAGAACTTAGAACTACTTTATTTTGTCAATTTTCCAAGAGCTAGCACAAACCGTGTTTCATTTAGAGTTCCCAACACATCTATCTATATAGGAGAAAACAGAGTGAAACCTAAAAATTCAAACTCTTACTGGAAACGAACGCTTCAACCTAGAACAGTGAAAATTGGGCAGCCAAGTGGGCTTAGTGAACTGATCATTACCACAAAGTCTCATCAAGATTGGGTGAAAAAATGTTTGCCGAGATTTCAGAAAACCAGTACTTTTGGACGCTTGGCACACCTTTCCAATGAAAATGTCTTTAGGCAGTCTCCGTTTAGGGCTGCTTCAAGAGGAAACAAACCATAGAGACAGAACTTAGAACTACTTTATTTTGTCAATTTTCAAAGAGTTAACACAAACCGTGTTTCATTTAGAGTTCCCAACACATCTATCTATATAGGAGAAAACAGAGTGAAACCTAAAAATTCAGACTCTTACTGGAAACGAACGCTTCAACCTAGAAGAGTGAAAATTGGGCAGCCAAGTGGGCTTAGTGAACTGATCATTACCACAAAGTCTCATCAAGATTGGGTGAAAAAATGTTTGCCGAGATTTCAGAAAACCAGTACTTTTGGACGCTTGGCACACCTTTCCAATGAAAATGTCTTTAGGCAGTCTCCGCTTAGGGCTGCTTCAAGAGGAAACAAACCATAGAGACAGAACTTAGAACTACTTTATTTTGTCAATTTTCCAAGAGCTAGCACAAACCGTGTTTCATTTAGAGTTCCCAACACATCTATCTATATAGGAGAAAACAGAGTGAAACCTAAAACTTCAAACTCTTACTGGAAACGAACGCTTCAACCTAGAACAGTGAAAATTGGGCAGCCAAGTGGGCTTAGTGAACTGATCATTACCACAAAGTCTCATCAAGATTGGGTGAAAAAATGTTTGCCGAGATTTCAGAAAACCAGTACTTTTGGACGCTTGGCACACCTTTCCAATGAAAATGTCTTTAGGCAGTCTCGCTTAGGGCTGCTTCAAGAGGAAACAAACCATAGAGACAGAACTTAGAACTACTTTATTTTGTCAATTTTCCAAGAGCTAGCACAAACCGTGTTTCATTTAGAGTTCCCAACACATCTATCTATATAGGAGAAAACAGAGTGAAACCTAAAAATTCAAACTCTTACTGGAAACGAACGCTTCAACCTAGAAGAGTGAAAATTGGGCAGCCAAGTGGGCTTAGTGAACTGATCATTACCACAAAGTCTCATCAAGATTGGGTGAAAAAATGTTTGCCGAGATTTCAGAAAACCAGTACTTTTGGACGCTTGGCACACCTTTCCAATGAAAATGTCTTTAGGCAGTCTCGCTTAGGGCTGCTTCAAGAGGAAACAAACCATAGAGACAGAACTTAGAACTACTTTATTTTGTCAATTTTCAAAGAGTTAACACAAACCGTGTTTCATTTAGAGTTCCCAACACATCTATCTATATAGGAGAAAACAGAGTGAAACCTAAAAATTCAGACTCTTACTGGAAACGAACGCTTCAACCTAGAAGAGTGAAAATTGGGCAGCCAAGTGGGCTTAGTGAACTGATCATTACCACAAAGTCTCATCAAGATTGGGTGAAAAAATGTTTGCCGAGATTTCAGAAAACCAGTACTTTTGGACGCTTGGCACACCTTTCCAATGAAAATGTCTTTAGGCAGTCTCCGCTTAGGGCTGCTTCAAGAGGAAACAAACCATAGAGACAGAACTTAGAACTACTTTATTTTGTCAATTTTCCAAGAGCTAGAACAAACCGTGTTTCATTTAGAGTTCCCAACACATCTATCTATATAGGAGAAAACAGAGTGAAACCTAAAACTTCAAACTCTTACTGGAAACGAACGCTTCAACCTAGAACAGTGAAAATTGGGCAGCCAAGTGGGCTTAGTGAACTGATCATTACCACAAAGTCTCATCAAGATTGGGTGAAAAAATGTTTGCCGAGATTTCAGAAAACCAGTACTTTTGGACGCTTGGCACACCTTTCCAATGAAAATGTCTTTAGGCAGTCTCGCTTAGGGCTGCTTCAAGAGGAAACAAACCATAGAGACAGAACTTAGAACTACTTTATTTTGTCAATTTTCAAAGAGTTAACACAAACCGTGTTTCATTTAGAGTTCCCAACACATCTATCTATATAGGAGAAAACAGAGTGAAACCTAAAAATTCAGACTCTTACTGGAAACGAACGCTTCAACCTAGAAGAGTGAAAATTGGGCAGCCAAGTGGGCTTAGTGAACTGATCATTACCACAAAGTCTCATCAAGATTGGGTGAAAAAATGTTTGCCGAGATTTCAGAAAACCAGTACTTTTGGACGCTTGGCACACCTTTCCAATGAAAATGTCTTTAGGCAGTCTCGCTTAGGGCTGATTCAAGAGGAAACAAACCATAGAGACAGAACTTAGAACTACTTTATTTTGTCAATTTTCCAAGAGCTAGCACAAACCGTGTTTCATTTAGAGTTCCCAACACATCTATCTATATAGGAGAAAACAGAGTGAAACCTAAAACTTCAAACTCTTACTGGAAACGAACGCTTCAACCTAGAACAGTGAAAATTGGGCAGCCAAGTGGGCTTAGTGAACTGATCATTACCACAAAGTCTCATCAAGATTGGGTGAAAAAATGTTTGCCGAGATTTCAGAAAACCAGTACTTTTGGACGCTTGGCACACCTTTCCAATGAAAATGTCTTTAGGCAGTCTCGCTTAGGGCTGCTTCAAGAGGAAACAAACCATAGAGACAGAACTTAGAACTACTTTATTTTGTCAATTTTCAAAGAGTTAACACAAACCGTGTTTCATTTAGAGTTCCCAACACATCTATCTATATAGGAGAAAACAGAGTGAAACCTAAAAATTCAGACTCTTACTGGAAACGAACGCTTCAACCTAGAAGAGTGAAAATTGGGCAGCCAAGTGGGCTTAGTGAACTGATCATTACCACAAAGTCTCATCAAGATTGGGTGAAAAAATGTTTGCCGAGATTTCAGAAAACCAGTACTTTTGGACGCTTGGCACACCTTTCCAATGAAAATGTCTTTAGGCAGTCTCGCTTAGGGCTGATTCAAGAGGAAACAAACCATAGAGACAGAACTTAGAACTACTTTATTTTGTCAATTTTCCAAGAGCTAGCACAAACCGTGTTTCATTTAGAGTTCCCAACACATCTATCTATATAGGAGAAAACAGAGTGAAACCTAAAAATTCAAACTCTTACTGGAAACGAACGCTTCAACCTAGAAGAGTGAAAATTGGGCCGCCAAGTGGGCTTAGTGAACTGATCATTACCACAAAGTCTCATCAAGATTGGGTGAAAAAATGTTTGCCGAGATTTCAGAAAACCAGTACTTTTGGACGCTTGGCACACCTTTCCAATGAAAATGTCTTTAGGCAGTCTCCGCTTAGGGCTGCTTCAAGAGGAAACAAACCATAGAGACAGAACTTAGAACTACTTTATTTTGTCAATTTTCAAAGAGTTAGCACAAACCGTGTTTCATTTAGAGTTCCCAACACATCTATCTATATAGGAGAAAACAGAGTGAAACCTAAAAATTCAAACTCTTACTGGAAACAAACGCTTCAACCTAGAACAGTGAAAATTGGGCAGCCAAGTGGGCTTAGTGAACTGATCATTACCACAAAGTCTCATCAAGATTGGGTGAAAAAATGTTTGCCGAGATTTCAGAAAACCAGTACTTTTGGACGCTTGGCACACCTTTCCGATGAAAATGTCTTTAGGCAGTCTCCGTTTAGGGCTGCTTCAAGAGGAAACAAACCATAGAGACAGAACTTAGAACTACTTTATTTTGTCAATTTTCCAAGAGCTAGCACAAACCGTGTTTCATTTAGAGTTCCCAACACATCTATCTATATAGGAGAAAACAGAGTGAAACCTAAAACTTCAAACTCTTACTGGAAACGAACGCTTCAACCTAGAACAGTGAAAATTGGGCAGCCAAGTGCGCTTAGTGAACTGATCATTACCACAAAGTCTCATCAAGATTGGGTGAAAAAATGTTTGCCGAGATTTCAGAAAACCAGTACTTTTGGACGCTTGGCACACCTTTCCAATGAAAATGTCTTTAGGCAGTCTCGCTTAGGGCTGCTTCAAGAGGAAACAAACCATAGAGACAGAACTTAGAACTACTTTATTTTGTCAATTTTCTAAGAGCTAGCACAAACCGTGTTTCATTTAGAGTTCCCAACACATCTATCTATATAGGAGAAAACAGAGTGAAACCTAAAAATTCAAACTCTTACTGGAAACGAACGCTTTAACCTAGAAGAGTGAAAATTGGGCAGCCAAGTGGGCTTAGTGAACTGATCATTACCACAAAGTCTCATCAAGATTGGGTGAAAAAATGTTTGCCGAGATTTCAGAAAACCAGTACTTTTGGACGCTTGGCACACCTTTCCAATGAAAATGTCTTTAGGCAGTCTCCGTTTAGGGCTGCTTCAAGAGGAAACAAACCATAGAGACAGAACTTAGAACTACTTTATTTTGTCAATTTTCAAAGAGTTAGCACAAACCGTGTTTCATTTAGAGTTCCCAAAACATCTATCTATATAGGAGAAAACAGAGTGAAACCTAAAAATTCAAACTCTTACTGGAAACAAACGCTTCAACCTAGAACAGTGAAAATTGGGCAGCCAAGTGGGCTTAGTGAACTGATCATTACCACAAAGTCTCATCAAGATTGGGTGAAAAAATGTTTGCCGAGATTTCAGAAAACCAGTACTTTTGGACGCTTGGCACACCTTTCCAATGAAAATGTCTTTAGGCAGTCTCGCTTAGGGCTGCTTCAAGAGGAAACAAACCATAGAGACAGAACTTAGAACTACATTATTTTGTCAATTTTCCAAGAGCTAGCACAAACCGTGTTTCATTTAGAGTTCCCAACACATCTATCTATAGAGGAGAAAACAGAGTGAAACCTAAAAATTCAAACTCTTACTGGAAACGAACGCTTCAACCTAGAAGAGTGAAAATTGGGCAGCCAAGTGGGCTTAGTGAACTGATCATTACCACAAAGTCTCATCAAGATTGGGTGAAAAAATGTTTGCCGAGATTTCAGAAAACCAGTACTTTTGGACGCTTGGCACACCTTTCCAATGAAAATGTCTTTAGGCAGTCTCGCTTAGGGCTGCTTCAAGAGGAAACAAACCATAGAGACAGAACTTAGAACTACTTTATTTTGTCAATTTTCAAAGAGTTAACACAAACCGTGTTTCATTTAGAGTTCCCAACACATCTATCTATATAGGAGAAAACAGAGTGAAACCTAAAAATTCAGACTCTTACTGGAAACGAACGCTTCAACCTAGAACAGTGAAAATTGGGCAGCCAAGTGGGCTTAGTGAACTGATCATTACCACAAAGTCTCATCAAGATTGGGTGAAAAAATGTTTGCCGAGATTTCAGAAAACCAGTACTTTTGGACGCTTGGCACACCTTTCCAATGAAAATGTCTTTAGGCAGTCTCGCTTAGGGCTGATTCAAGAGGAAACAAACCATAGAGACAGAACTTAGAACTACTTTATTTTGTCAATTTTCCAAGAGCTAGCACAAACCGTGTTTCATTTAGAGTTCCCAACACATCTATCTATAGAGGAGAAAACAGAGTGAAACCTAAAAATTCAAACTCTTACTGGAAACGAACGCTTCAACCTAGAAGAGTGAAAATTGGGCAGCCAAGTGGGCTTAGTGAACTGATCATTACCACAAAGTCTCATCAAGATTGGGTGAAAAAATGTTTGCCGAGATTTCAGAAAAATAGTACTTTTGGACGCTTGGCACACCTTTCCAATGAAAATGTCTTTAGGCAGTCTCCGTTTAGGGCTGCTTCAAGAGGAAACAAACCATAGAGACAGAACTTAGAACTACTTTATTTTGTCAATTTTCAAAGAGTTAACACAAACCGTGTTTCATTTAGAGTTCCCAACACATCTATCTATATAGGAGAAAACAGAGTGAAACCTAAAAATTCAGACTCTTACTGGAAACGAACGCTTCAACCTAGAACAGTGAAAATTGGGCAGCCAAGTGCGCTTAGTGAACTGATCATTACCACAAAGTCTCATCAAGATTGGGTGAAAAAATGTTTGCCGAGATTTCAGAAAACCAGTACTTTTGGACGCTTGGCACACCGTTCCAATGAAAATGTCTTTAGGCAGTCTCCGCTTAGTGCTGCTTCAAGAGGAAACAAACCATAGAGACAGAACTTAGAACTACTTTATTTTGTCAATTTTCCAAGAGCTAGCACAAACCGTGTTTCATTTAGAGTTCCCAACACATCTATCTATATAGGAGAAAACAGAGTGAAACCTAAAACTTCAAACTCTTACTGGAAACGAACGCTTCAACCTAGAACAGTGAAAATTGGGCAGCCAAGTGGGCTTAGTGAACTGATCATTACCACAAAGTCTCATCAAGATTGGGTGAAAAAATGTTTGCCGAGATTTCAGAAAACCAGTACTTTTGGACGCTTGGCACACCTTTCCAATGAAAATGTCTTTAGGCAGTCTCGCTTAGGGCTGCTTCAAGAGGAAACAAACCATAGAGACAGAACTTAGAACTACTTTATTTTGTCAATTTTCCAAGAGCTAGCACAAACCGTGTTTCATTTAGAGTTCCCAACACATCTATCTATATAGGAGAAAACAGAGTGAATCCTAAAAATTCAAACTCTTACTGGAAACGAACGCTTCAACCTAGAAGAGTGAAAATTGGGCAGCCAAGTGGGCTTAGTGAACTGATCATTACCACAAAGTCTCATCAAGATTGGGTGAAAAAATGTTTGCCGAGATTTCAGAAAACCAGTACTTTTGGACGCTTGGCACACCTTTCCAATGAAAATGTCTTTAGGCAGTCTCGCTTAGGGCTGCTTCAAGAGGAAACAAACCATAGAGACAGAACTTAGAACTACTTTATTTTGTCAATTTTCAAAGAGTTAACACAAACCGTGTTTCATTTAGAGTTCCCAACACATCTATCTATATAGGAGAAAACAGAGTGAAACCTAAAAATTCAGACTCTTACTGGAAACGAACGCTTCAACCTAGAAGAGTGAAAATTGGGCAGCCAAGTGGGCTTAGTGAACTGATCATTACCACAAAGTCTCATCAAGATTGGGTGAAAAAATGTTTGCCGAGATTTCAGAAAACCAGTACTTTTGGACGCTTGGCACACCTTTCCAATGAAAATGTCTTTAGGCAGTCTCGCTTAGGGCTGATTCAAGAGGAAACAAACCATAGAGACAGAACTTAGAACTACTTTATTTTGTCAATTTTCCAAGAGCTAGCACAAACCGTGTTTCATTTAGAGTTCCCAACACATCTATCTATATAGGAGAAAACAGAGTGAAACCTAAAAATTCAAACTCTTACTGGAAACGAACGCTTCAACCTAGAAGAGTGAAAATTGGGCAGCCAAGTGGGCTTAGTGAACTGATCATTACCACAAAGTCTCATCAAGATTGGGTGAAAAAATGTTTGCCGAGATTTCAGAAAACCAGTACTTTTGGACGCTTGGCACACCTTTCCAATGAAAATGTCTTTAGGCAGTCTCCGCTTAGGGCTGCTTCAAGAGGAAACAAACCATAGAGACAGAACTTAGAACTACTTTATTTTGTCAATTTTCCAAGAGCTAGCACAAACCGTGTTTCATTTAGAGTTCCCAACACATCTATCTATATAGGAGAAAACAGAGTGAAACCTAAAAATTCAAACTCTTACTGGAAACGAACGCTTCAACCTAGAAGAGTGAAAATTGGGCAGCCAAGTGGGCTTAGTGAACTGATCATTACCACAAAGTCTCATCAAGATTGGGTGAAAAAATGTTTGCCGAGATTTCAGAAAACCAGTACTTTTGGACGCTTGGCACACCTTTCCAATGAAAATGTCTTTAGGCAGTCTCGCTTAGGGCTGCTTCAAGAGGAAACAAACCATAGAGACAGAACTTAGAACTACTTTATTTTGTCAATTTTCAAAGAGTTAACACAAACCGTGTTTCATTTAGAGTTCCCAACACATCTATCTATATAGGAGAAAACAGAGTGAAACCTAAAAATTCAGACTCTTACTGGAAACGAACGCTTCAACCTAGAAGAGTGAAAATTGGGCAGCCAAGTGGGCTTAGTGAACTGATCATTACCACAAAGTCTCATCAAGATTGGGTGAAAAAATGTTTGCCGAGATTTCAGAAAACCAGTACTTTTGGACGCTTGGCACACCTTTCCAATGAAAATGTCTTTAGGCAGTCTCGCTTAGGGCTGATTCAAGAGGAAACAAACCATAGAGACAGAACTTAGAACTACTTTATTTTGTCAATTTTCCAAGAGCTAGCACAAACCGTGTTTCATTTAGAGTTCCCAACACATCTATCTATATAGGAGAAAACAGAGTGAAACCTAAAAATTCAAACTCTTACTGGAAACGAACGCTTCAACCTAGAAGAGTGAAAATTGGGCAGCCAAGTGGGCTTAGTGAACTGATCATTACCACAAAGTCTCATCAAGATTGGGTGAAAAAATGTTTGCCGAGATTTCAGAAAACCAGTACTTTTGGACGCTTGGCACACCTTTCCAATGAAAATGTCTTTAGGCAGTCTCCGCTTAGGGCTGCTTCAAGAGGAAACAAACCATAGAGACAGAACTTAGAACTACTTTATTTTGTCAATTTTCAAAGAGTTAGCACAAACCGTGTTTCATTTAGAGTTCCCAACACATCTATCTATATAGGAGAAAACAGAGTGAAACCTAAAAATTCAAACTCTTACTGGAAACAAACGCTTCAACCTAGAACAGTGAAAATTGGGCAGCCAAGTGGGCTTAGTGAACTGATCATTACCACAAAGTCTCATCAAGATTGGGTGAAAAAATGTTTGCCGAGATTTCAGAAAACCAGTACTTTTGGACGCTTGGCACACCTTTCCGATGAAAATGTCTTTAGGCAGTCTCCGTTTAGGGCTGCTTCAAGAGGAAACAAACCATAGAGACAGAACTTATAACTACTTTATTTTGTCAATTTTCAAAGAGCTAGCACAAACCGTGTTTCATTTAGAGATCCCAACACATCTATCTATATAGGAGTAAACAGAGTGAAACCTAAAAATTCAAACTCTTACTGGAAACGAACGCTTCAACCTAGAAGAGTGAAAATTGGGCAGCCAAGTGGGCTTAGTGAACTGATCATTACCACAAAGTCTCATCAAGATTGGGTGAAAAAATGTTTGCCGAGATTTCAGAAAACCAGTACTTTTGGACGCTTGGCACACCTTTCCAATGAAAATGTCTTTAGGCAGTCTCCGTTTAGGGCTGCTTCAAGAGGAAACAAACCATAGAGACAGAACTTAGAACTACTTTATTTTGTCAATTTTCAAAGAGTTAACACAAACCGTGTTTCATTTAGAGTTCCCAACACATCTATCTATATAGGAGAAAACAGAGTGAAACCTAAAAATTCAGACTCTTACTGGAAACGAACGCTTCAACCTAGAACAGTGAAAATTGGGCAGCCAAGTGGGCTTAGTGAACTTATCATTACCACAAAGTCTCATCAAGATTGGGTGAAAAAATGTTTGCCGAGATTTCAGAAAACCAGTACTTTTGGACGCTTGGCACACCTTTCCAATGAAAATGTCTTTAGGCAGTCTCCGTTTAGGGCTGCTTTAAGAGGAAAAAAACCATAGAGACAGAACTTAGAACTACTTTATTTTGTCAATTTTCAAAGAGTTAACACAAACCGTGTATCATTTAGAGTTCCCAACACATCTATCTATATAGGAGAAAACAGAGTGAAACCTGAAAATTCAGACTCTTACTGGAAACGAACGCTTCAACCTAGAACAGTGAAAATTGGGCAGCCAAGTGCGCTTAGTGAACTGATCATTACCACAAAGTCTCATCAAGATTGGGTGAAAAAATGTTTGCCGAGATTTCAGAAAACCAGTACTTTTGGACGCTTGCCACACCTTTCCAATGAAAATGTCTTTAGGCAGTCTCCGCTTAGGGCTGCTTCAAGAGGAAACAAACCATAGAGACAGAACTTAGAACTACTTTATTTTGTCAATTTTCCAAGAGCTAGCACAAACCGTGTTTCATTTAGAGTTCCCAACACATCTATCTATATAGGAGAAAACAGAGTGAAACCTAAAACTTCAAACTCTTACTGGAAACGAACGCTTCAACCTAGAAGAGTGAAAATTGGGCAGCCAAGTGGGCTTAGTGAACTGATCATTACCACAAAGTCTCATCAAGATTGGGTGAAAAAATGTTTGCCGAGATTTCAGAAAACCAGTACTTTTGGACGCTTGGCACACCTTTCCAATGAAAATGTCTTTAGGCAGTCTCCGTTTAGGGCTGCTTCAAGAGGAAACAAACCATAGAGACAGAACTTAGAACTACTTTATTTTGTCAATTTTCAAAGAGTTAACACAAACCGTGTTTCATTTAGAGTTCCCAACACATCTATCTATATAGGAGAAAACAGAGTGAAACCTGAAAATTCAGACTCTTACTGGAAACGAACGCTTCAACCTAGAACAGTGAAAATTGGGCAGCCAAGTGCGCTTAGTGAACTGATCATTACCACAAAGTCTCATCAAGATTGGGTGAAAAAATGTTTGCCGAGATTTCAGAAAACCAGTACTTTTGGACGCTTGCCACACCTTTCCAATGAAAATGTCTTTAGGCAGTCTCCGCTTAGGGCTGCTTCAAGAGGAAACAAACCATAGAGACAGAACTTAGAACTACTTTATTTTGTCAATTTTCCAAGAGCTAGCACAAACCGTGTTTCATTTAGAGTTCCCAACACATCTATCTATATAGGAGAAAACAGAGTGAAACCTAAAACTTCAAACTCTTACTGGAAACGAACGCTTCAACCTAGAAGAGTGAAAATTGGGCAGCCAAGTGGGCTTAGTGAACTGATCATTACCACAAAGTCTCATCAAGATTGGGTGAAAAAATGTTTGCCGAGATTTCAGAAAACCAGTACTTTTGGACGCTTGGCACACCTTTCCAATGAAAATGTCTTTAGGCAGTCTCGCTTAGGGCTGCTTCAAGAGGAAACAAACCATAGAGACAGAACTTAGAACTACTTTATTTTGTCAATTTTCCAAGAGCTAGCACAAACCGTGTTTCATTTAGAGTTCCCAACACATCTATCTATATAGGAGAAAACAGAGTGAAACCTAAAAATTCAAACTCTTACTGGAAACAAACTCTTCAACCTAGAACAGTGAAAATTGGGCAGCCAAGTGGGCTTAGTGAACTGATCATTACCACAAAGTCTCATCAAGATTGGGTGAAAAAATGTTTGCCAAGATTTCAGAAAACCAGTACTTTTGGACGCTTGGCACACCTTTCCGATGAAAATGTCTTTAGGCAGTCTCCGTTTAGGGCTGCTTCAAGAGGAAACAAACCATAGAGACAGAACTTAGAACTACTTTATTTTGTCAATTTTCCAAGAGCTAGCACAAACCGTGTTTCATTTAGAGTTCCCAACACATCTATCTATATAGGAGAAAACAGAGTGAAACCTGAAACTTCAAACTCTTACTGGAAATGAACGCTTCAACCTAGAACAGTGAAAATTGGGCAGCCAAGTGCGCTTAGTGAACTGATCATTACCACAAAGTCTCATCAAGATTGGGTGAAAAAATGTTTGCCGAGATTTCAGAAAACCAGTACTTTTGGACGCTTGCCACACCTTTCCAATGAAAATGTCTTTAGGCAGTCTCCGCTTAGGGCTGCTTCAAGAGGAAACAAACCATAGAGACAGAACTTAGAACTACTTTATTTTGTCAATTTTCCAAGAGCTAGCACAAACCGTGTTTCATTTAGAGTTCCCAACACCTCTATCTATATAGGAGAAAACAGAGTGAAACCTAAAATTTCAAACTCTTACTGGAAACGAACGCTTCAACCTAGAACAGTGAAAATTGGGCAGCCAAGTGGGCTTAGTGAACTGATCATTACCACAAAGTCTCATCAAGATTGGGTGAAAAAATGTTTGCCGAGATTTCAGAAAACCAGTACTTTTGGACGCTTGGCACACCTTTCCAATGAAAATGTCTTTAGGCAGTCTCGCTTAGGGCTGCTTCAAGAGGAAACAAACCATAGAGACAGAACTTAGAACTACTTTATTTTGTCAATTTTCCAAGAGCTAGCACAAACCGTGTTTCATTTAGAGTTCCCAACACATCTATCTATAGAGGAGAAAACAGAGTGAAACCTAAAAATTCAAACTCTTACTGGAAACGAACGCTTCAACCTAGAAGAGTGAAAATTGGGCAGCCAAGTGGGCTTAGTGAACTGATCATTACCACAAAGTCTCATCAAGATTGGGTGAAAAAATGTTTGCCGAGATTTCAGAAAACCAGTACTTTTGGACGCTTGGCACACCTTTCCAATGAAAATGTCTTTAGGCAGTCTCCGTTTAGGGCTGCTTCAAGAGGAAACAAACCATAGAGACAGAACTTAGAACTACTTTATTTTGTCAATTTTCAAAGAATTAGCACAAACCGTGTTTCATTTAGAGTTCCCAACACATCTATCTATATAGGAGAAAACAGAGTGAAACCTGAAAATTCAGACTCTTACTGGAAACGAACGCTTCAACCTAGAACAGTGAAAATTGGGCAGCCAAGTGCGCTTAGTGAACTGATCATTACCACAAAGTCTCATCAAGATTGGGTGAAAAAATGTTTGCCGAGATTTCAGAAAACCAGTACTTTTGGACGCTTGCCACACCTTTCCAATGAAAATGTCTTTAGGCAGTCTCCGCTTAGGGCTGCTTCAAGAGGAAACAAACCATAGAGACAGAACTTAGAACTACTTTATTTTGTCAATTTTCCAAGAGCTAGCACAAACCGTGTTTCATTTAGAGTTCCCAACACATCTATCTATATAGGAGAAAACAGAGTGAAACCTAAAACTTCAAACTCTTACTGGAAACGAACGCTTCAACCTAGAACAGTGAAAATTGGGCAGCCAAGTGGGCTTAGTGAACTGATCATTACCACAAAGTCTCATCAAGATTGGGTGAAAAAATGTTTGCCGAGATTTCAGAAAACCAGTACTTTTGGACGCTTGGCACACCTTTCCAATGAAAATGTCTTTAGGCAGTCTCGCTTAGGGCTGCTTCAAGAGGAAACAAACCATAGAGACAGAACTTAGAACTACTTTATTTTGTCAATTTTCCAAGAGCTAGCACAAACCGTGTTTCATTTAGAGTTCCCAACACCTCTATCTATATAGGAGAAAACAGAGTGAAACCTAAAATTTCAAACTCTTACTGGAAACGAACGCTTCAACCTAGAACAGTGAAAATTGGGCAGCCAAGTGGGCTTAGTGAACTGATCATTACCACAAAGTCTCATCAAGATTGGGTGAAAAAATGTTTGCCGAGATTTCAGAAAACCAGTACTTTTGGACGCTTGGCACACCTTTCCAATGAAAATGTCTTTAGGCAGTCTCCGCTTAGGGCTGCTTCAAGAGGAAACAAACCATAGAGACAGAACTTAGAACTACTTTATTTTGTCAATTTTCCAAGAGCTAGCACAAACCGTGTTTCATTTAGAGTTCCCAACACATCTATCTATAGAGGAGAAAACAGAGTGAAACCTAAAAATTCAAACTCTTACTGGAAACGAACGCTTCAACCTAGAAGAGTGAAAATTGGGCAGCCAAGTGGGCTTAGTGAACTGATCATTACCACAAAGTCTCATCAAGATTGGGTGAAAAAATGTTTGCCGAGATTTCAGAAAACCAGTACTTTTGGACGCTTGGCACACCTTTCCAATGAAAATGTCTTTAGGCAGTCTCCGTTTAGGGCTGCTTCAAGAGGAAACAAACCATAGAGACAGAACTTAGAACTACATTATTTTGTCAATTTTCAAAGAATTAGCACAAACCGTGTTTCATTTAGAGTTCCCAACACATCTATCTATATAGGAGAAAACAGAGTGAAACCTGAAAATTCAGACTCTTACTGGAAACGAACGCTTCAACCTAGAACAGTGAAAATTGGGCAGCCAAGTGCGCTTAGTGAACTGATCATTACCACAAAGTCTCATCAAGATTGGGTGAAAAAATGTTTGCCGAGATTTCAGAAAACCAGTACTTTTGGACGCTTGCCACACCTTTCCAATGAAAATGTCTTTAGGCAGTCTCCGCTTAGGGCTGCTTCAAGAGGAAACAAACCATAGAGACAGAACTTAGAACTACTTTATTTTGTCAATTTTCCAAGAGCTAGCACAAACCGTGTTTCATTTAGAGTTCCCAACACCTCTATCTATATAGGAGAAAACAGAGTGAAACCTAAAACTTCAAACTCTTACTGGAAACGAACGCTTCAACCTAGAACAGTGAAAATTGGGCAGCCAAGTGGGCTTAGTGAACTGATCATTACCACAAAGTCTCATCAAGATTGGGTGAAAAAATGTTTGCCGAGATTTCAGAAAACCAGTACTTTTGGACGCTTGGCACACCTTTCCAATGAAAATGTCTTTAGGCAGTCTCGCTTAGGGCTGCTTCAAGAGGAAACAAACCATAGAGACAGAACTTAGAACTACTTTATTTTGTCAATTTTCCAAGAGCTAGCACAAACCGTGTTTCATTTAGAGTTCCCAACACATCTATCTATAGAGGAGAAAACAGAGTGAAACCTAAAAATTCAAACTCTTACTGGAAACGAACGCTTCAACCTAGAAGAGTGAAAATTGGGCAGCCAAGTGGGCTTAGTGAACTGATCATTACCACAAAGTCTCATCAAGATTGGGTGAAAAAATGTTTGCCGAGATTTCAGAAAACCAGTACTTTTGGACGCTTGGCACACCTTTCCAATGAAAATGTCTTTAGGCAGTCTCCGTTTAGGGCTGCTTCAAGAGGAAACAAACCATAGAGACAGAACTTAGAACTACTTTATTTTGTCAATTTTCAAAGAGTTAGCACAAACCGTGTTTCATTTAGAGTTCCCAACACATCTATCTATATAGGAGAAAACAGAGTGAAACCTGAAAATTCAGACTCTTACTGGAAACGAACGCTTCAACCTAGAACAGTGAAAATTGGGCAGCCAAGTGCGCTTAGTGAACTGATCATTACCACAAAGTCTCATCAAGATTGGGTGAAAAAATGTTTGCCGAGATTTCAGAAAACCAGTACTTTTGGACGCTTGCCACACCTTTCCAATGAAAATGTCTTTAGGCAGTCTCCGCTTAGGGCTGCTTCAAGAGGAAACAAACCATAGAGACAGAACTTAGAACTACTTTATTTTGTCAATTTTCCAAGAGCTAGCACAAACCGTGTTTCATTTAGAGTTCCCAACACATCTATCTATATAGGAGAAAACAGAGTGAAACCTAAAACTTCAAACTCTTACTGGAAACGAACGCTTCAACCTAGAACAGTGAAAATTGGGCAGCCAAGTGGGCTTAGTGAACTGATCATTACCACAAAGTCTCATCAAGATTGGGTGAAAAAATGTTTGCCGAGATTTCAGAAAACCAGTACTTTTGGACGCTTGGCACACCTTTCCAATGAAAATGTCTTTAGGCAGTCTCGCTTAGGGCTGCTTCAAGAGGAAACAAACCATAGAGACAGAACTTAGAACTACTTTATTTTGTCAATTTTCCAAGAGCTAGCACAAACCGTGTTTCATTTAGAGTTCCCAACACATCTATCTATAGAGGAGAAAACAGAGTGAAACCTAAAAATTCAAACTCTTACTGGAAACGAACGCTTCAACCTAGAAGAGTGAAAATTGGGCAGCCAAGTGGGCTTAGTGAACTGATCATTACCACAAAGTCTCATCAAGATTGGGTGAAAAAATGTTTGCCGAGATTTCAGAAAACCAGTACTTTTGGACGCTTGGCACACCTTTCCAATGAAAATGTCTTTAGGCAGTCTCCGTTTAGGGCTGCTTCAAGAGGAAACAAACCATAGAGACAGAACTTAGAACTACTTTATTTTGTCAATTTTCAAAGAGTTAGCACAAACCGTGTTTCATTTAGAGTTCCCAACACATCTATCTATATAGGAGAAAACAGAGTGAAACCTGAAAATTCAGACTCTTACTGGAAACGAACGCTTCAACCTAGAACAGTGAAAATTGGGCAGCCAAGTGCGCTTAGTGAACTGATCATTACCACAAAGTCTCATCAAGATTGGGTGAAAAAATGTTTGCCGATATTTCAGAAAACCAGTACTTTTGGACGCTTGCCACACCTTTCCAATGAAAATGTCTTTAGGCAGTCTCCGCTTAGGGCTGCTTCAAGAGGAAACAAACCATAGAGACAGAACTTAGAACTACTTTATTTTGTCAATTTTCCAAGAGCTAGCACAAACCGTGTTTCATTTAGAGTTCCCAACACATCTATCTATATAGGAGAAAACAGAGTGAAACCTAAAATTTCAAACTCTTACTGGAAACGAACGCTTCAACCTAGAACAGTGAAAATTGGGCAGCCAAGTGGGCTTAGTGAACTGATCATTACCACAAAGTCTCATCAAGATTGGGTGAAAAAATGTTTGCCGAGATTTCAGAAAACCAGTACTTTTGGACGCTTGGCACACCTTTCCAATGAAAATGTCTTTAGGCAGTCTCGCTTAGGGCTGCTTCAAGAGGAAACAAACCATATAGACAGAACTTAGAACTACTTTATTTTGTCAATTTTCCAAGAGCTAGCACAAACCGTGTTTCATTTAGAGTTCCCAACACATCTATCTATAGAGGAGAAAACAGAGTGAAACCTAAAAATTCAAACTCTTACTGGAAACGAACGCTTCAACCTAGAAGAGTGAAAATTGGGCAGCCAAGTGGGCTTAGTGAACTGATCATTACCACAAAGTCTCATCAAGATTGGGTGAAAAAATGTTTGCCGAGATTTCAGAAAACCAGTACTTTTGGACGCTTGGCACACCTTTCCAATGAAAATGTCTTTAGGCAGTCTCCATTTAGGGCTGCTTCAAGAGGAAACAAACCATAGAGACAGAACTTAGAACTACTTTATTTTGTCAATTTTCCAAGAGCTAGCACAAACCGTGTATCATTTAGAGTTCCCAAAACATCTATCTATATAGGAGAAAACAGAGTGAAACCTGAAAATTCAGACTCTTACTGGAAACGAACGCTTCAACCTAGAAGAGTGAAAATTGGGCAGCCAAGTGGGCTTAGTGAACTGATCATTACCACAAAGTCTCATCAAGATTGGGTGAAAAAATGTTTGCCGAGATTTCAGAAAACCAGTACTTTTGGACGCTTGGCACACCTTTCCAATGAAAATGTCTTTAGGCAGTCTCCGTTTAGGGCTGCTTCAAGAGGAAACAAACCATAGAGACAGAACTTAGAACTACTTTATTTTGTCAATTTTCAAAGAGTTAACACAAACCGTGTATCATTTAGAGTTCCCAAAACATCTATCTATATAGGATAAAACAGAGTGAAACCTGAAAATTCAGACTCTTACTGGAAACGAACGCTTCAACCTAGAACAGTGAAAATTGGGCAGCCAAGTGCGCTTAGTGAACTGATCATTACCACAAAGTCTCATCAAGATTGGGTGAAAAAATGTTTGCCGAGATTTCAGAAAACCAGTCCTTTTGGACGCTTGCCACACCTTTCCAATGAAGATGTCTTTAGGCAGTCTCCGCTTAGGGCTGCTTCAAGAGGAAACAAACCATAGAGACAGAACTTAGAACTACTTTATTTTGTCAATTTTCCAAGAGCTAGCACAAACCGTGTTTCATTTAGAGTTCCCAACACATCTATCTATATAGGAGAAAACAGAGTGAAACCTAAAACTTCAAACTCTTACTGGAAACGAACGCTTCAACCTAGAACAGTGAAAATTGGGCAGCCAAGTGGGCTTAGTGAACTGATCATTACCACAAAGTCTCATCAAGATTGGGTGAAAAAATGTTTGCCGAGATTTCAGAAAACCAGTACTTTTGGACGCTTGGCACACCTTTCCGATGAAAATGTCTTTAGGCAGTCTCCGTTTAGGGCTGCTTCAAGAGGAAACAAACCATAGAGACAGAACTTAGAACTACTTTATTTTGTCAATTTTCCAAGAGCTAGCACAAACCGTGTTTCATTTAGAGTTCCCAACACATCTATCTATATAGGAGAAAACAGAGTGAAACCTGAAAATTCAGACTCTTACTGGAAACGAACGCTTCAACCTAGAACAGTGAAAATTGGGCAGCCAAGTGGGCTTAGTGAACTGATCATTACCACAAAGTCTCATCAAGATTGGGTGAAAAAATGTTTGCCGAGATTTCAGAAAACCAGTACTTTTGGACGCTTGGCACACCTTTCCGATGAAAATGTCTTTAGGCAGTCTCCGTTTAGGGCTGCTTCAAGAGGAAACAAACCATAGAGACAGAACTTAGAACTACTTTATTTTGTCAATTTTCCAAGAGCTAGCACAAACCGTGTTTCATTTAGAGTTCCCAACACATCTATCTATATAGGAGAAAACAGAGTGAAACCTAAAACTTCAAACTCTTACTGGAAACGAACGCTTCAACCTAGAAGAGTGAAAATTGGGCAGCCAAGTGGGCTTAGTGAACTGATCATTACCACAAAGTCTCATCAAGATTGGGTGAAAAAATGTTTGCCGAGATTTCAGAAAACCAGTACTTTTGGACGCTTGGCACACCTTTCCGATGAAAATGTCTTTAGGCAGTCTCGCTTAGGGCTGCTTCAAGAGGAAACAAACCATAGAGACAGAACTTAGAACTACTTAATTTTGTCAATTTTCCAAGAGCTAGCACAAACCGTGTTTCATTTAGAGTTCCCAACACATCTATCTATATAGGAGAAAACAGAGTGAAACCTAAAAATTCAAACTCTTACTGGAAACAAACGCTTCAACCTAGAACAGTGAAAATTGGGCAGCCAAGTGGGCTTAGTGAACTGATCATTACCACAAAGTCTCATCAAGATTGGGTGAAAAAATGTTTGCCGAGATTTCAGAAAACCAGTACTTTTGGACGCTTGGCACACCTTTCCAATGAAAATGTCTTTAGGCAGTCTCGCTTAGGGCTGCTTCAAGAGGAAACAAACCATAGAGACAGAACTTAGAACTACATTATTTTGTCAATTTTCCAAGAGCTAGCACAAACCGTGTTTCATTTAGAGTTCCCAACACATCTATCTATAGAGGAGAAAACAGAGTGAAACCTAAAAATTCAGACTCTTACTGGAAACGAACGCTTCAACCTAGAAGAGTGAAAATTGGGCAGCCAAGTGGGCTTAGTGAACTGATCATTACCACAAAGTCTCATCAAGATTGGGTGAATAAATGTTTGCCGAGATTTCAGAAAACCAGTACTTTTGGACGCTTGGCACACCTTTCCAATGAAAATGTCTTTAGGCATTCTCGCTTAGGGCTGCTTCAAGAGGAAACAAACCATAGAGACAGAACTTAGAACTACTTTATTTTGTCAATTTTCAAAGAGTTAACACAAACCGTGTTTCATTTAGAGTTCCCAACACATCTATCTATATAGGAGAAAACAGAGTGAAACCTAAAAATTCAGACTCTTACTGGAAACGAACGCTTCAACCTAGAACAGTGAAAATTGGGCAGCCAAGTGGGCTTAGTGAACTGATCATTACCACAAAGTCTCATCAAGATTGGGTGAAAAAATGTTTGCCGAGATTTCAGAAAACCAGTACTTTTGGACGCTTGGCACACCTTTCCAATGAAAATGTCTTTAGGCAGTCTCGCTTAGGGCTGATTCAAGAGGAAACAAACCATAGAGACAGAACTTAGAACTACTTTATTTTGTCAATTTTCCAAGAGCTAGCACAAACCGTGTTTCATTTAGAGTTCCCAACACATCTATCTATATAGGAGAAAACAGAGTGAAACCTAAAACTTCAAACTCTTACTGGAAACGAACGCTTCAACCTAGAACAGTGAAAATTGGGCAGCCAAGTGGGCTTAGTGAACTGATCATTACCACAAAGTCTCATCAAGATTGGGTGAAAAAATGTTTGCCGAGATTTCAGAAAACCAGTACTTTTGGACGCTTGGCACACCTTTCCAATGAAAATGTCTTTAGGCAGTCTCCGTTTAGGGCTGCTTCAAGAGGAAACAAACCATAGAGACAGAACTTAGAACTACTTTATTTTGTCAATTTTCAAAGAGTTAACACAAACCGTGTTTCATTTAGAGTTCCCAACACATCTATCTATATAGGAGAAAACAGAGTGAAACCTGAAAATTCAGACTCTTACTGGAAACGAACGCTTCAACCTAGAACAGTGAAAATTGGGCAGCCAAGTGCGCTTAGTGAACTGATCATTACCACAAAGTCTCATCAAGATTGGGTGAAAAAATGTTTGCCGAGATTTCAGAAAACCAGTACTTTTGGACGCTTGCCACACCTTTCCAATGAAAATGTCTTTAGGCAGTCTCCGCTTAGGGCTGCTTCAAGAGGAAACAAACCATAGAGACAGAACTTAGAACTACTTTATTTTGTCAATTTTCCAAGAGCTAGCACAAACCGTGTTTCATTTAGAGTTCCCAACACATCTATCTATATAGGAGAAAACAGAGTGAAACCTAAAACTTCAAACTCTTACTGGAAACGAACGCTTCAACCTAGAAGAGTGAAAATTGGGCAGCCAAGTGGGCTTAGTGAACTGATCATTACCACAAAGTCTCATCAAGATTGGGTGAAAAAATGTTTGCCGAGATTTCAGAAAACCAGTACTTTTGGACGCTTGGCACACCTTTCCAATGAAAATGTCTTTAGGCAGTCTCGCTTAGGGCTGCTTCAAGAGGAAACAAACCATAGAGACAGAACTTAGAACTACTTTATTTTGTCAATTTTCCAAGAGCTAGCACAAACCGTGTTTCATTTAGAGTTCCCAACACATCTATCTATAGAGGAGAAAACAGAGTGAAACCTAAAAATTCAAACTCTTACTGGAAACGAACGCTTCAACCTAGAAGAGTGAAAATTGGGCAGCCAAGTGGGCTTAGTGAACTGATCATTACCACAAAGTCTCATCAAGATTGGGTGAAAAAATGTTTGCCGAGATTTCAGAAAACCAGTACTTTTGGACGCTTGGCACACCTTTCCAATGAAAATGTCTTTAGGCAGTCTCCGTTTAGGGATGCTTCAAGAGGAAACAAACCATAGAGACAGAACTTAGAACTACTTTATTTTGTCAATTTTCAAAGAGTTAGCACAAACCGTGTTTCATTTAGAGTTCCCAACACATCTATCTATATAGGAGAAAACAGAGTGAAACCTAAAAATTCAAACTCTTACTGGAAACAAACGCTTCAACCTAGAACAGTGAAAATTGGGCAGCCATGTGGGCTTAGTGAACTGATCATTACCACAAAGTCTCATCAAGATTGGGTGAAAAAATGTTTGCCGAGATTTCAGAAAACCAGTACTTTTGGACGCTTGGCACACCTTTCCAATGAAAATGTCTTTAGGCAGTCTCGCTTAGGGCTGCTTCAAGAGGAAACAAACCATAGAGACAGAACTTAGAACTACTTTATTTTGTCAATTTTCCAAGAGCTAGCACAAACCGTGTTTCATTTAGAGTTCCCAACACATCTATCTATATAGGAGAAAACAGAGTGAAACCTAAAAATTCAAACTCTTACTGGAAACGAACGCTTCAACCTAGAAGAGTGAAAATTGGGCAGCCAAGTGGGCTTAGTGAACTGATCATTACCACAAAGTCTCATCAAGATTGGGTGAAAAAATGTTTGCCGAGATTTCAGAAAACCAGTACTTTTGGACGCTTGGCACACCTTTCCGATGAAAATGTCTTTAGGCAGTCTCCGTTTAGGGCTGCTTCAAGAGGAAACAAACCATAGAGACAGAACTTATAACTACTTTATTTTGTCAATTTTCAAAGAGCTAGCACAAACCGTGTTTCATTTAGAGATCCCAACACATCTATCTATATAGGAGTAAACAGAGTGAAACCTAAAAATTCAAACTCTTACTGGAAACGAACGCTTCAACCTAGAAGAGTGAAAATTGGGCAGCCAAGTGGGCTTAGTGAACTGATCATTACCACAAAGTCTCATCAAGATTGGGTGAAAAAATGTTTGCCGAGATTTCAGAAAACCAGTACTTTTGGACGCTTGGCACACCTTTCCAATGAAAATGTCTTTAGGCAGTCTCCGTTTAGGGCTGCTTCAAGAGGAAACAAACCATAGAGACAGAACTTAGAACTACTTTATTTTGTCAATTTTCAAAGAGTTAACACAAACCGTGTTTCATTTAGAGTTCCCAACACATCTATCTATATAGGAGAAAACAGAGTGAAACCTAAAAATTCAGACTCTTACTGGAAACGAACGCTTCAACCTAGAACAGTGAAAATTGGGCAGCCAAGTGGGCTTAGTGAACTTATCATTACCACAAAGTCTCATCAAGATTGGGTGAAAAAATGTTTGCCGAGATTTCAGAAAACCAGTACTTTTGGACGCTTGGCACACCTTTCCAATGAAAATGTCTTTAGGCAGTCTCCGTTTAGGGCTGCTTCAAGAGGAAACAAACCATAGAGACAGAACTTAGAACTACTTTATTTTGTCAATTTTCAAAGAGTTAACACAAACCGTGTATCATTTAGAGTTCCCAACACATCTATCTATATAGGAGAAAACAGAGTGAAACCTGAAAATTCAGACTCTTACTGGAAACGAACGCTTCAACCTAGAACAGTGAAAATTGGGCAGCCAAGTGCGCTTAGTGAACTGATCATTACCACAAAGTCTCATCAAGATTGGGTGAAAAAATGTTTGCCGAGATTTCAGAAAACCAGTACTTTTGGACGCTTGCCACACCTTTCCAATGAAAATGTCTTTAGGCAGTCTCCGCTTAGGGCTGCTTCAAGAGGAAACAAACCATAGAGACAGAACTTAGAACTACTTTATTTTGTCAATTTTCCAAGAGCTAGCACAAACCGTGTTTCATTTAGAGTTCCCAACACATCTATCTATATAGGAGAAAACAGAGTGAAACCTAAAACTTCAAACTCTTACTGGAAACGAACGCTTCAACCTAGAACAGTGAAAATTGGGCAGCCAAGTGGGCTTAGTGAACTGATCATTACCACAAAGTCTCATCAAGATTGGGTGAAAAAATGTTTGCCGAGATTTCAGAAAACCAGTACTTTTGGACGCTTGGCACACCTTTCCAATGAAAATGTCTTTAGGCAGTCTCCATTTAGGGCTGCTTCAAGAGGAAACAAACCATAGAGACAGAACTTAGAACTACTTTATTTTGTCAATTTTCAAAGAGTTAACACAAACCGTGTTTCATTTAGAGTTCCCAACACATCTATCTATATAGGAGAAAACAGAGTGAAACCTGAAAATTCAGACTCTTACTGGAAACGAACGCTTCAACCTAGAACAGTGAAAATTGGGCAGCCAAGTGCGCTTAGTGAACTGATCATTACCACAAAGTCTCATCAAGATTGGGTGAAAAAATGTTTGCCGAGATTTCAGAAAACCAGTACTTTTGGACGCTTGCCACACCTTTCCAATGAAAATGTCTTTAGGCAGTCTCCGCTTAGGGCTGCTTCAAGAGGAAACAAACCATAGAGACAGAACTTAGAACTACTTTATTTTGTCAATTTTCCAAGAGCTAGCACAAACCGTGTTTCATTTAGAGTTCCCAACACATCTATCTATATAGGAGAAAACAGAGTGAAACCTAAAACTTCAAACTCTTACTG
>NW_027511311.1:0-26349 GCF_048772815.1 Callospermophilus lateralis
AACGAAAGTGTTCTTCGCCAGTCTCTGCTTTTGGTACTTCAAGAGGAAACAAACCATAGAGATAGAACTTAGAACTACTTCATTTTGTCAAGTTTCACGGAGTTAGCACAAAACGTGTTTGATTTAGAGTTTCAAACACATCTATCTATATAGCAGAAAACAGAGTGAAACCTAAAAATTCAAACTGTTACTGGAAACGAACGCTTGAACCTAGAAGAGTGAAAGTTGGGCAGCCAAGTGGGATTAGTGAACTGATCATTACCACCAAGTATCATCAAGATTTGGTGAAAAAATGTTTGCTGAGATTTCAGCAAACTAGTAGTTTTTGGAAGCATGGCAACCCCTATCAAACGAAAGTGTTCTTCGCCAGTCTCTGCATTTTGTACTTCATGAAAAAACAAACCATAGAGATAGAACTCAGAACTACTTCATTTGGTCAAGTTTCACAGAGCTAGCACAAACCGTGTTTGATTTAGAGTTTCAAACACATCTATCTATATAGCAGAAAACAGAGTGAAACCTAAAAATTCAAAGTGTTACTGAAAACGAACGCTTGAACCTAGAAGAGTGAAAATTGGGCAGCCAAGTGGGCTTAGTGATCTGATCATTACCACCAAGTATCATCACGTTTTGGTGAAAAAATGGTTGCTGAGATTTCAGCAAACTAGTAGTTTTTTGGAAGCTTGGCAACCCCTTTCAAACGAAAGTGTTCTTCGCCAGTCTCTGCATTTGGTACTTCAAGAGGAAACAAACCATACAGATAGAACTGAGAACTACTTCATCTTGTCAAGTTTCACGGATCTAGCACAAACCGTGTTTGATTTAGAGTTTCAAACACATCTATCTGTATAGCAGAAAACAGAGTGAAACCTAAAAATTCAAACTGTTACTGAAACGAACGCTTGAACCTAGAAGAGTGAAAGTTGGGCAGCCAAGTGGGATTAGTGAACTGATCATTACCACCAAGTATCATCAAGATTTGGTGAAAAAATGTTTGCTGAGATTTCAGCAAACTAGTAGTTTTTTGGAAGCATGGCAACCCCTTTCAAACGAAAGTGTTTTTCGCAAGTCTCTGCATGGGGTACTTCAAGAGAAAACAAACCATAGAGATAGAACTTAGAACTACTTCATTTTGTCAAGTTTCACGGAGCTAGCACAACCGTGTTTGATTTAGAGTTTCAAACACATCTATCTGTATAGCAGAAAACAGAGTGAAACCTAAAAATTCAAACAGTCACTGGAAACGAAAGCTTCAACCTAGAAGAGTAAAATTTGGGCAGCCAAGTGGGATTAGTGAACTGATCATTACCACCAAGTATCATCAAGATTTGTTGAAAAAATGTTTGCTGAGATTTCAGCAAACTAGTAGTTTTTTGGAAGCTTGGCAACCCCTTTCAAACGAAAGTGTTCTTCGCCAGTCTCTGCATGGGGTACTTCAAGAGGAAAAAAACCATAGAGATAGAATTAACAACTACTTCATTTTGTCAAGTTTCAAGGAGCTAGCACAAACCGTGTTTGATTTAGAGTTTCAAACACATCTATCTATATAGCAGAAAACAGAGTGAAACCTAAAAATTCAAACTGTTACTGGAAACGAACGCTTGAACCTAGAAGAGTGAAAGTTGGGCAGCCAAGTGGGATTAGTGAACTGATCATTACCACCAAGTATCATCAAGATTTGGTGAAAAAATGTTTGCTGAGATTTCAGCAAACTAGTAGTTTTTGGAAGCATGGCAACCCCTTTCAAACGAAAGTGTTTTTCGCCAGTCTCTGCATGGGGTACTTCAAGAGTAAACAAACCATAGAGATAGAACTTTGAACTACTTCATTTTGTCAAGTTTCAAGGAGCAAGCACAAACCGTGTTTGATTTAGAGTTTCAAACACATCTATCTATATAGCAGAAAACAGAGTGAAACCTAAAAATTCAAACTGTTACTGGAAACGAACGCTTGAACCTAGAAGAGTGAAAAGTTGGGCAGCCAAGTGGGATTAGTGAACTGATCATTACCACCAAGTATCATCAATATTTGGTGAAAAAATGTTTGCTGAGATTTCAGCAAACTAGTAGTTTTTGGAAGGATGGCAACCCTTTCAAACGAAAGTGTTCTTCGCCAGTCTCTGCATCTGGTACTTCAAGAA
The DNA here is from genome assembly GCF_048772815.1 of Callospermophilus lateralis. Lineage (NCBI taxonomy): Eukaryota > Metazoa > Chordata > Mammalia > Rodentia > Sciuridae > Callospermophilus > Callospermophilus lateralis. Next base: position 2,141 of record NW_027511311.1, read on the forward strand.
AAAACAAACCATAGAGATAGAACTTAGAACTACTTCATTTTGTCAAGTTTCACGGAGCTAGCACAAACCGTGTTTGATTTAGAGTTTCAAACACATCTATCTATATAGCAGAAAACAGAGTGAAACCTAAAAATTCAAAGTGTTACTGGAAACGAACGCTTGAACCTAGAAGAGTGAAAATTGGGCAGCCAAGTGGGCTTAGTGATCTGATCATACCACCAAGTATCATCAAGATTTGGTGAAAAAATGTTTGCTGAGATTTCAGCAAACTAGTAGTTTTTTTGGAAGCTTGGCAACCCCTTTCAAACGAAAGTGTTCTTCGCCAGTCTCTGCATTTGGTACTTCAAGAGGAAACAAACCATACAGATAGAACTTAGAACTACTTCATCTTGTCAAGTTTCACGGATCTAGCACAAACCGTGTTTGATTTAGAGTTTCAAACACATCTATCTGTATAGCAGAAAACAGAGTGAAACCTAAAAATTCAAACTGTTACTGGAAACGAACGCTTGAACCTAGAAGAGTGAAAGTTGGGCAGCCAAGTGGGATTAGTGAACTGATCATTACCACCAAGTATCATCAAGATTTGGTGAAAAAATGTTTGCTGAGATTTCAGCAAACTAGTAGTTTTTTGGAAGCATGGCAACCCCTTTCAAACGAAAGTGTTTTTCGCAAGTCTCTGCATGGGGTACTTCAAGAGGAAACAAACCATAGAGATAGAACTTAGAACTACTTCATTTTGTCAAGTTTCACGGAGCTAGCACAAACCGTGTTTGATTTAGAGTTTCAAACACATCTATCTGTATAGCAGAAAACAGAGTGAAACCTAAAAATTCAAACAGTCACTGGAAACGAAAGCTTCAACCTAGAAGAATAAAATTTGGGCAGCCAAGTGGGATTAGTGAACTGATCATTACCACCAAGTATCATCAAGATTTGGTGAAAAAATGTTTGCTGAGATTTCAGCAAACTTAGTAGTTTTTTGGAAGCTTGGCAACCCCTTTCAAACGAAAGTGTTCTTCGCCAGTCTCTGCATGGGGTACTTCAAGAGGAAAAAAACCATAGAGATAGAATTAACAACTACTTCATTTTGTCAAGTTTCAAGGAGCTAGCACAAACCGTGTTTGATTTAGAGTTTCAAACACATCTATCTATATAGCAGAAAACAGAGTGAAACCTAAAAATTCAAACTGTTACTGGAAACGAACGCTTGAACCTAGAATAGTGAAAGTTGGGCAGCCAAGTGGGATTAGTGAACTGATCATTACCACCAAGTATCATCAAGATTTTTGAAAAAATGTTTGCTGAGATTTCAGCAAACTAGTAGTTTTTGGAAGCATGGCAACCCCTATCAAACGAAAGTGTTCTTCGCCAGTCTCTGCATTTGGTACTTCATGAAAAAACAAACCATAGAGATAGAACTTAGAACTACTTCATTTTGTCAAGTTTCACGGAGCTAGCACAAACCGTGTTTGATTTAGAGTTTCAAACACATCTATCTATATAGCAGAAAACAGAGTGAAACCTAAAAATTCAAAGTGTTACTGGAAACGAACGCTTGAACCTAGAAGAGTGAAAATTGGGCAGCCAAGTGGGCTTAGTGATCTGATCATTACCACCAAGTATCATCACGATTTGGTGAAAAAATGGTTGCTGAGATTTCAGCAAACGAGTAGTTTTTTGGAAGCTTGGCAACCCCTTTCAAACGAAAGTGTTCTTCGCCAGTCTCTGCATTTGGTACTTCAAGAGGAAACAAACCATACAGATAGAACTGAGAACTACTTCATCTTGTCAAGTTTCACGGATCTAGCACAAACCGTGTTTGATTTAGAGTTTCAAACACATCTATCTGTATAGCAGAAAACAGAGTGAAACCTAAAAATTCAAACTGTTACTGGAAACGAACGCTTGAACCTAGAAGAGTGAAAGTTGGGCAGCCAAGTGGGATTAGTGAACTGATCATTACCACCAAGTATCATCAAGATTTGGTGAAAAAATGTTTGCTGAGATTTCAGCAAACTAGTAGTTTTTTGGAAGCATGGCAACCCCTTTCAAACGAAAGTGTTTTTCGCAAGTCTCTGCATGGGGTACTTCAAGAGGAAACAAACCATAGAGATAGAACTTAGAACTACTTCATTTTGTCAAGTTTCACGGAGCTAGCACAAACCGTGTTTGATTTAGAGTTTCAAACACATCTATCTGTATAGCAGAAAACAGAGTGAAACCTAAAAATTCAAACAGTCACTGGAAACGAAAGCTTCAACCTAGAAGAGTAAAATTTGGGCAGCCAAGTGGGATTAGTGAACTGATCATTACCACCAAGTATCATCAAGATTTGTTGAAAAAATGTTTGCTGAGATTTCAGCAAACTAGTAGTTTTTGGAAGCTTGGCAACCCCTTTCAAACGAAAGTGTTCTTCGCCAGTCTCTGCATGGGGTACTTCAAGAGGAAAAAAACCATAGAGATAGAATTAACAACTACTTCATTTTGTCAAGTTTCAAGGAGCTAGCACAAACCGTGTTTGATTTAGAGTTTCAAACACATCTATCTATATAGCAGAAAACAGAGTGAAACCTAAAAATTCAAACTGTTACTGGAAACGAACGCTTGAACCAGGAAGAGTGAAAATTGGGCAGCCAAGTGGGATTAGTGAACTGATCATTACCACCAAGTATCATCAATATTTGGTGAAAAAATGTTTGCTGAGATTTCAGCAAACTAGTAGTTTTTTGGAAGCATGGCAACCCCTTTCAAACGAAAGTGTTCTTCGCCAGTCTCTGCATTTGGTACTTCAAGAAAAAACAAACCATAGAGATAGAACTTAGAACTACTTCATTTTGTCAAGTTTCACGGAGCTAGCACAAACCGTGTTTGATTAGAGTTTCAAACACATCTATCTATATAGCAGAAAACAGAGTGAAACCTAAAAATTCAAAGTGTTACTGGAAACGAACGCTTGAACCTAGAAGAGTGAAAATTGGGCAGCCAAGTGCGCTTAGTGATCTGATCATTACCACCAAGTATCATCAAGATTTGGTGAAAAAATGGTTGCTGAGATTTCAGCAAACGAGTAGTTTTTGGAAGCTTGGGAACCCTTTTCAAACGAAAGTGTTTTTCGCCAGTCTATGCATTTGGTACTTCAAGAGGAAACAAACCATAGAGATAGAACTTAGAACTACTTCATCTTGTCAAGTTTCACGGATCTAGCACAAACCGTGTTTGATTTAGAGTTTCAAACACATCTATCTGTATAGCAGAAAACAGAGTGAAACCTAAATATTCAAACTGTTACTGGAAACGAACGCTTGAACCTAGAAGAGTGAAAGTTGGGCAGCCAAGTGGGATTAGTGAACTGATCATTACCACCAAGTATCATCAAGATTTGGTGAAAAAATGTTTGCTGAGATTTCAGCAAACTAGTAGTTTTTTGGAAGCATGGCAACCCCTTTCAAACGAAAGTGTTTTTCGCCAGTCTCTGCATGGGGTACTTCAAGAGTAAACAAACCATAGAGATAGAACTTAGAACTACTTCATTTTGTCAAGTTTCAAGGAGCAAGCACAAACCGTGTTTGATTTAGAGTTTCAAACACATCTATCTATATAGCAGAAAACAGAGTGAAACCTAAAAATTCAAACTGTTACTGGAAACGAACGCTTGAACCTAGAAGAGTGAAAGTTGGGCAGCCAAGTGGGATTAGTGAACTGATCATTACCACCAAGTATCATCAATATTTGGTGAAAAAATGTTTGCTGAGATTTCAGCAAACTAGTAGTTTTTTGGAAGCATGGCAACCCCTTTCAAACGAAAGTGTTCTTCGCCAGTCTCTGCATCTGGTACTTCAAGAAAAAACAAACCATAGAGATAGAACTTAGAACTACTTCATTTTGTCAAGTTTCACGGAGCTAGCACAAACCGTGTTTGATTTAGAGTTTCAAACACATCTATCTATATAGCAGAAAACAGAGTGAAACCTAAAATTCAAAGTGTTACTGGAAACGAACGCTTGAACCTAGAAGAGTGAAAATTGGGCAGCCAAGTGGGCTTAGTGATCTGATCATTACCACCAAGTATCATCAAGATTTGGTGAAAAAATGTTTGCTGAGATTTCAGCAAACTAGTAGTTTTTTGGAAGCTTGGCAACCCCTTTCAAACGAAAGTGTTCTTCGCCAGTCTCTGCATTTGGTACTTCAAGAGGAAACAAACCATACAGATAGAACTTAGAACTACTTCATCTTGTCAAGTTTCACGGATCTAGCCACAAACCGTGTTTGATTTAGAGTTTCAAACACATCTATCTGTATAGCAGAAAACAGAGTGAAACCTAAAAATTCAAACTGTTACTGGAAACGAACGCTTGAACCTAGAAGAGTGAAAGTTGGGCAGCCAAGTGGGATTAGTGAACTGATCATTACCACCAAGTATCATCAAGATTTGGTGAAAAAATGTTTGCTGAGATTTCAGCAACTAGTAGTTTTTTGGAAGCATGGCAACCCCTTTCAAACGAAAGTGTTTTTCGCAAGTCTCTGCATGGGGTACTTCAAGAGGAAACAAACCATAGAGATAGAACTTAGAACTACTTCATTTTGTCAAGTTTCACGGAGCTAGCACAAACCGTGTTTGATTTAGAGTTTCAAACACATCTATCTGTATAGCAGAAAACAGAGTGAAACCTAATAATTCAAACAGTCACTGGAAACGAAAGCTTCAACCTAGAAGAATAAAATTTGGGCAGCCAAGTGGGATTAGTGAACTGATCATTACCACCAAGTATCATCAAGATTTGGTGAAAAAATGTTTGCTAATATTTCAGCAAACTAGTAGTTTTTAGGAAGCTTGGCAACCCCTTTCAAACGAAAGTGTTCTTCGCCAGTCTCTGCATGGGGTACTTCAAGAGGAAAAAAACCATAGAGATAGAATTAACAACTACTTCATTTTGTCAAGTTTCAAGGAGCTAGCACAAACCGTGTTTGATTTAGAGTTTCAAACACATCTATCTATATAGCAGAAAACAGAGTGAAACCTAAAAATTCAAACTGTTACTGGAAACGAACGCTTGAACCAGGAAGAGTGAAAATTGGGCAGACAAGTGGGATTAGTGAACTGATCATTACCACCAAGTATCATCAAGATTTGGTGAAAAAAATGTTTGCTGAGATTTCAGCAAACTAGTAGTTTTTTGGAAGCATGGCAACCCCTTTCAAACGAAAGTGTTCTTCGCCAGTCTCTGCATTTGGTACTTCAAGAAAAAACAAACCATAGAGATAGAACTTAGAACTACTTCATTTTGTCAAGTTTCACGGAGCTAGCACAAACCGTGTTTGATTTAGAGTTTCAAACACATCTATCTATATAGCAGAAAACAGAGTGAAACCTAAAAATTCAAAGTGTTACTGGAAACGAACGCTTGAACCTAGAAGAGTGAAAATTGGGCAGCCAAGTGGGCTTAGTGATCTGATCATTACCACCAAGTATCATCAAGATTTGGTGAAAAAATGGTTGCTGAGATTTCAGCAAACGAGTAGTTTTTTGGAAGCTTGGCAACCCCTTTCAAACGAAAGTGTTCTTCGCCAGTCTATGCATTTGGTACTTCAAGAGGAAACAAACCATACAGATAGAACTTAGAACTACTTCATCTTGTCAAGTTTCACGGATCTAGCACAAACCGTGTTTGATTTAGAGTTTCAAACACATCTATCTGTATAGCAGAAAACAGAGTGAAACCTAAAAATTCAAACTGTTACTGGAAACGAACGCTTGAACCTAGAAGAGTGAAAGTTGGGCAGCCAAGTGGGATTAGTGAACTGATCATTAACACCAAGTATCATCAAGATTTGGTGAAAAAATGTTTGCTGAGATTTCAGCAAACTAGTAGTTTTTTGGAAGCATGGCAACCCCTTTCAAACGAAAGTGTTTTTCGCCAGTCTCTGCATGGGGTACTTCAAGAGTAAACAAACCATAGAGATAGAACTTAGAACTACTTCATTTTGTCAAGTTTCAAGGAGCAAGCACAAACCGTGTTTGATTTAGAGTTTCAAAAACATCTATCTATATAGCAGAAAACAGAGTGAAACCTAAAAATTCAAACTGTTACTGGAAACGAACGCTTGAACCTAGAAGAGTGAAAGTTGGGCAGCCAAGTGGGATTAGTGAACTGATCATTACCACCAAGTATCATCAATATTTGGTGAAAAAATGTTTGCTGAGATTTCAGCAAACTAGTAGTTTTTTGGAAGCATGGCAACCCCTTTCAAACGAAAGTGTTCTTCGCCAGTCTCTGCATTTGGTACTTCAAGAAAAAACAAACCATAGAGATAGAACTTAGAACTACTTCATTTTGTCAAGTTTCACGGAGCTAGCACAAACCGTGTTTGATTTAGAGTTTCAAACACATCTATCTATATAGCAGAAAACAGAGTGAAACCTAAAAATTCAAAGTGTTACTGGAAACGAACGCTTGAACCTAGAAGAGTGAAAATTGGGCAGCCAAGTGGGCTTACTGATCTGATCATTATCACCAAGTATCATCAAGATTTGGTGAAAAAATGTTTGCTGAGATTTCAGCAAACTAGTAGTTTTTTGGAAGCTTGGCAACCCCTTTCAAACGAAAGTGTTCTTCGCCAGTCTCTGCATTTGGTACTTCAAGAGGAAACAAACCATACAGATAGAACTTAGAACTACTTCATCTTGTCAAGTTTCACGCATCTAGCACAAACCGTGTTTGATTTAGAGTTTCAAACACATCTATCTGTATAGCAGAAAACAGAGTGAAACCTAAAAATTCAAACTGTTACTGGAAACGAACGCTTGAACCTAGAAGAGTGAAAGTTGGGCAGCCAAGTGGGATTAGTGAACTGATCATTACCACCAAGTATCATCAAGATTTGGTGAAAAAATGTTTGCTGAGATTTCAGCAAACTAGTAGTTCTTTGGAAGCATGGCAACCACTTTCAAACGAAAGTGTTTTTCGCCAGTCTCTGCATGGGGTACTTCAAGAGTAAATAAACCATAAAGATAGAACTTAGAACTACTTCATTTTGTCAAGTTTCAAGAAGCTAGCACAAACCGTGTTTGATTTAGAGTTTCAAACACATCTATCTATATAGCAGAAAACAGAGTGAAACCTAAAAATTCAAACTGTTACTGGAAACGAACGCTTGAACCTAGAAGAGTGAAAGTTGTGCAGCCAAGTGGGATTAATGAAGTGATCATTACCACCAAGTATCATCAAGTTTTGGTGAAAAAATGTTTGCTGAGATTTCAGCAAACTAGTAGTTTTTTGGAAGCATGGCAACCCCTTTCAAACGAAAGTGTTCTTCGCCAGTCTCTGCATTTGGTACTTCATGAAAAAACAAACCATAGAGATAGAACTTAGAACTACTTCATTTTGTCAAGTTTCACGGAGCTAGCACAAACCGTGTTTGATTTAGAGTTTCAAACACATATATCTATATAGCAGAAAACAGAGTGAAACCTAAAAATTCAAAGTGTTACTGGAAACGAACGCTTGAACCTAGAAGAGTGAAAATTGGGCAGCCAAGTGGGCTTAGTGATCTGATCATTACCACCAAGTATCATCAATATTTGGTGAAAAAATGTTTGCTGAGATTTCAACAAACTAGTAGTTTTTTGGAAGCATGGCAACCCCTTTCAAACGAAAGTGTTCTTCGCCAGTCTCTGCATTTGGTACTTCAAGAAAAAACAAACTATAGAGATAGAACTTAGAACTACTTCATTTTGTCAAGTTTCACGGAGCTAGCACAAACCGTGTTTGATTTAGAGTTTCAAACACATCTATCTATATAGCAGAAAACAGAGTGAAACCTAAAAATTCAAAGTGTTACTGGAAACGAACGCTTGAACCTAGAAGAGTGAAAATTGGGCAGCCAAGTGGGCTTAGTGATCTGATCATTACCACCAAGTATCATCAAGATTTGGTGAAAAAATGGTTGCTGAGATTTCAGCAAACGAGTAGTTTTTTGGAAGCTTGGCAACCCCTTTCAAACGAAAGTGTTCTTCGCCAGTCTATGCATTTGGTACTTCAAGAGGAAACAAACCATACAGATAGAACTTAGAACTACTTCATCTTGTCAAGTTTCACGGATCTAGCACAAACCGTGTTTGATTTAGAGTTTCAAACACATCTATCTGTATAGCAGAAAACAGAGTGAAACCTAAAAATTCAAACTGTTACTGGAAACGAACGCTTGAACCTAGAAGAGTGAAAGTTGGGCAGCCAAGTGGGATTAGTGAACTGATCATTACCACCAAGTATCATCAAGATTTGGTGAAAAAATGTTTGCTGAGATTTCAGCAAACTAGTAGTTTTTTGGAAGCATGGCAACCCCTTTCAAACGAAAGTGTTTTTCGCCAGTCTCTGCATGGGGTACTTCAAGAGTAAACAAACCATAGAGATAGAACTTAGAACTACTTCATTTTGTCAAGTTTCAAGGAGCAAGCACAAACCGTGTTTGATTTAGAGTTTCAAACACATCTATCTATATAGCAGAAAACAGAGTGAAACCTAAAAATTCAAACTGTTACTGGAAACGAACGCTTGAACCTAGAAGAGTTAAAGTTGGGCAGCCAAGTGGGATTAGTGAACTGATCATTACCACCAAGTATCATCAATATTTGGTGAAAAAATGTTTGCTGAGATTTCAGCAAACGAGTAGTTTTTTGGAAGCTTGGCAACCCCTTTCAAACGAAAGTGTTTTTCGCCAGTCTCTGCATGGGGTACTTCAAGAGGAAACAAACCATAGAGATAGAACTTAGAACTACTTCATTTGGTCAAGTTTCAAGGAGCTAGCACAAACCGTGTTTGATTTAGAATTCCAAACACAGCTATCTATGTTGGAGAAAACAGAGTGAAACAAAAAATTCAAACAGTCACTGGAAACGAAAGCTTCAACCTAGAAGAATAAAATTTGGGCAGCCAAGTGGGATTAGTGAACTGATCATTACCACCAAGTATCATCAAGATTTGGTGAAAAAATGTTTGCTGAGATTTCAGCAAACTAGTAGTTTTTTGGAAGCTTGGCAACCCCTTTCAAACGAAAGTGTTTTTCGCCAGTCTCTGCATGGGGTACTTCAAGAGGAAAAAAACCATAGAGATAGAATTAACAACTACTTCATTTTGTCAAGTTTCAAGGAGCTAGCACAAACCGTGTTTGATTTAGAGTTTCAAACACATCTATCTATATAGCAGAAAACAGAGTGAAACCTAAAAATTCAAACTGTTACAGGAAACGAACGCTTGAACCTAGAAGAGTGAAAATTGGGCAGCCAAGTGGGATTAGTGAACTGATCATTACCACCAAGTATCATCAAGATTTGGTGAAAAAATGTTTGCTGAGATTTCAGCAAACTAGTAGTTTTTTGGAAGCATGGCAACCCCTTTCAAACGAAAGTGTTCTTCGCCAGTCTCTGCATGGGGTACTTCAAGAGGAAACAAACCATAGAGATAGAACTTAGAACTACTTCATTTTGTCAAGTTTCACGGAGCTAGCACAAACCGTGTTTGATTTAGAGTTTCAAACACATCTATCTATATAGCAGAAAACAGAGTGAAACCTAAAAATTCAAACTGTTACTGGAAACGAACGCTTGAACCTAGAAGAGTGAAAGTTGGGCAGCCAAGTGGGATTAGTGATCTGATTATTACCACCAAGTATCATCAAGATTTGGTGAAAAAATGGTTGCTGAGATTTCAGCAAACGAGTAGTTTTTTGGAAGCTTGGCAACCCCTTTCAAACGAAAGTGTTCTTCGCCAGTCTCTGCATTTGGTACTTCAAGCGGAAACAAACCATACAGATAGAACTTAGAACTACTTCATCTTGTCAAGTTTCACGGATCTAGCACAAACCGTGTTTGATTTAGAGTTTCAAATACATCTATCTGTATAGCAGAAAACAGAGTGAAACCTAAAAATTCAAACTGTTAATGGAAACGAACGCTTGAACCTAGAAGAGTGAAAGTTGGGCAGCCAAGTGGGATTAGTGAACTGATCATTACCACCAAGTATCATCAAGATTTGGTGAAAAAATGTTTGCTGAGATTTCAGCAAACTAGTAGTTTTTTGGAAGCATGGCAACCCCTTTCAAACGAAAGTGTTTTTCGCCAGTCTCTGCATGGGGTAGTTCAAGAGTAAACAAATCATAGAGATAGAACTTAGAACTACTTCATTTTGTCAAGTTTCACGGAGCTAGCACAAACCGTGTTTGATTTAGAGTTCTATATAACAAAAAACAGAGTGAAACCTAAAAATTCAAACTGTTACTGGAAACGAACGCTTGAACCTAGAAGAGTGAAAGTTGGGCAGCCAAGTGGGATTAGTGAACTGATCATTACCACCAAGTATCATCAAGATTTGGTGAAAAAATGTTTGCTGATATTTCAGCAAACTAGTAGTTTTTTGGAAGCATGGCAACCCCTTTCAAACGAAAGTGTTTTTTGCCAGTCTCTGCATGGGGTACTTCAAGAGTAAACAAACCATAGAGATAGAACTTAGAACTACTTCATTTTGTCAAGTTTCACGGAGCTAGCACAAACCGTGTTTGATTTAGAGTTTCAAACACATCTATCTATATAGCAGAAAACAGAGTGAAACCTAAAAATTCAAAGTGTTACTGGAAACGAACGCTTGAACCTATAAGAGTGAAAATTGGGCAGCCAAGTGGGCTTAGTGATCTGATCATTACCACCAAGTATCATCAAGATTTGGTAAAAAAATGGTTGCTGAGATTTCAGCAAACGAGTAGTTTTTTGGAAGCTTGGCAACCCCTTTCAAACGAAAGTGTTCTTCGCCAGTCTATGCATTTGGTACTTCAAGAGGAAACAAAACATACAGATAGAACTTAGAACTACTTCATCTTGTCAAGTTTCACGGATCTAGCACAAACCGTGTTTGATTTAGACTTTCAAACACATCTATCTGTATAGCAGAAAACAGAGTGAAACCTAAAAATTCAAACTGTTACTGGAAACGAACGCTTGAACCTAGAAGAGTGAAAGTTGGGCAGCCAAGTGGGATTAGTGAACTGATCATTACCACCAAGTATCATCAAGATTTGGTGAAAAAATGTTTGCTGAGATTTCAGCAAACTAGTAGTTTTTTGGAAGCATGGCAACCCCTTTCAAACGAAAGTGTTTTTCGCCAGTCTCTGCATGGGGTACTTCAAGAGTAAACAAACCATAGAGATAGAACTTAGAACTACTTCATTTTGTCAAGTTTCAAGGAGCAAGCACAAACCGTGTTTGATTTAGAGTTTCAAACACATCTATCTATATAGCAGAAAACAGAGTGAAACCTAAAAATTCAAACTGTTACTGGAAACGAACGCTTGAACCTAGAAGAGTTAAAGTTGGGCAGCCAAGTGGGATTAGTGAACTGATCATTACCACCAAGTATCATCAATATTTGGTGAAAAAATGTTTGCTGAGATTTCAGCAAACGAGTAGTTTTTTGGAAGCTTGGCAACCCCTTTCAAACGAAAGTGTTTTTCGCCAGTCTCTGCATGGGGTACTTCAAGAGGAAACAAACCATAGAGATAGAACTTAGAACTACTTCATTTGGTCAAGTTTCAAGGAGCTAGCACAAACCGTGTTTGATTTAGAATTCCAAACACAGCTATCTATGTTGGAGAAAACAGAGTGAAACAAAAAATTCAAACAGTCACTGGAAACGAAAGCTTCAACCTAGAAGAATAAAATTTGGGCAGCCAAGTGGGATTAGTGAACTGATCATTACCACCAAGTATCATCAAGATTTGGTGAAAAAATGTTTGCTGAGATTTCAGCAAACTAGTAGTTTTTTGGAAGCTTGGCAACCCCTTTCAAACGAAAGTGTTTTTCGCCAGTCTCTGCATGGGGTACTTCAAGAGGAAACAAACCATAGAGATAGAATTAACAACTACTTCATTTGGTCAAGTTTCAAGGAGCTAGCACAAACCGTGTTTGATTTAGAGTTTCAAACACATCTATCTATATAGCAGAAAACAGAGTGAAACCTAAAAATTCAAAGTGTTACTGGAAACGAACGCTTGAACCTAGAAGAGTGAAAATTGGGCAGCCAAGTGGGCTTAGTGAACTGATCATTACCACCAAGTATCATCAAGATTTGGTGAAAAAATATTTGCTGAGATTTCAGCAAACGAGTAGTTTTTTGGAAGCTTGGCAACCCCTTTCAAACGAAAGTGTTTTTCGCCAGTCTCTGCATGGGGTACTTCAAGAGGAAACAAACCATAGAGATAGAACTTAGAACTACTTCATTTGGTCAAGTTTCAAGGAGCTAGCACAAACCGTGTTTGATTTAGAATTCCAAACACAGCTATCTATGTTGGAGAAAACAGAGTGAAACCTAAAAATTCAAACAGTCACTGGAAACGAAAGCTTCAACCTAGAAGAATAAAATTTGGGCAGCCAAGTGGGATTAGTGAACTGATCATTACCACCAAGTATCATCAAGATTTGGTGAAAAAATGTTTGCTGAGATTTCAGCAAACTAGTAGTGTTTTGGAAGCTTGGCAACCCCTTTCAAACGAAAGTGTTTTTCGCCAGTCTCTGCATGGGGTACTTCAAGAGGAAAAAAAACATAGAGATAGAATTAACAACTACTTCATTTTGTCAAGTTTCAAGGAGCTAGCACAAACCGTGTTTGATTTAGAGTTTCAAACACATCTATCTATATAGCAGAAAACAGAGTGAAACCTAAAAATTCAAACTGTTACTGGAAACGAACGCTAGAACCTAGAAGAGTGAAAATTGGGCAGCCAAGTGGGATTAGTGAACTGATCATTACCACCAAGTATCATCAAGATTTGGTGAAAAAATGTTTGCTGAGATTTCAGCAAACTATTAGTTTTTTGGAAGCATGGCAACCCCTTTCAAACGAAAGTGTTTTTCGCCAGTCTCTGCATGGGGTACTTCAAGAGGAAACAAACCATAGAGATAGAACTTAGAACTACCTCATTTTGTCAAGTTTCTAGGAGCTAGCACAAACCGTGTTTGATTTAGAGTTTCAAACACATCTATCTGTATAGCAGAAAACAGAGTGAAACCTAAAAATTCAAACTGTTACTGGAAACGAACGCTTGAACCTAGAAGAGTGAAAGTTGGGCAGCCAAGTGGGATTAGTGAACTGATCATTACCACCAAGTATCATCAAGATTTGGTGAAAAAATATTTGCTGAGATTTCAGCAAACGAGTAGTTTTTTGGAAGCTTGGCAACCCCTTTCAAACGAAAGTGTTCTTCGCCAGTCTCTGCATTTGGTACTTCAAGAGGAAACAAACCATACAGATAGAACTTAGAACTACTTCATCTTGTCAAGTTTCACTGATCTAGCACAAACCGTGTTTGATTTAGAGTTTCAAATACATCTATCTGTATAGCAGAAAACAGAGTGAAACCTAAAAATTCAAACTGTTAATGGAAACGAACGCTTGAACCTAGATGAGTGAAAGTTGGGCAGCCAAGTGGGATTAGTGAACTGATCATTACCACCAAGTATCATCAAGATTTGGTGAAAAAATGTTTGCTGAGATTTCAGCAAACTAGTAGTTTTTTGGAAGCATGGCAACCCCTTTCAAACGAAAGTGTTTTTCGCCAGTCTCTGCATGGGGTAGTTCAAGAGTAAACAAACCATAGAGATAGAACTTAGAACTACTTCATTTTGTCAAGTTTCACGGAGCTAGCACAAACCGTGTTTGATTTAGAGTTCTATATAACAAAAAACAGAGTGAAACCTAAAAATTCAAACTGTTACTGGAAACGAACGCTTGAACCTAGAAGAGTGAAAGTTGGGCAGCCAAGTGGGATTAGTGAACTGATCATTACCACCAAGTATCATCAAGATTTGGTGAAAAAATGTTTGCTGAGATTTCAGCAAACTAGTAGTTTTTTGGAAGCATGGCAACCCCTTTCAAACGAAAGTGTTTTTCGCCAGTCTCTGCATGGGATACTTCAAGAGTAAACAAACCATAGAGATAGAACTTAGAACTACTTCATTTTGTCAAGTTTCAAGGAGCTAGCACAAACCGTGTTTGGTTTAGAGTTTCAAACACATCTATCTATATAGCAGAAAACAGAGTGAAACCTAAAAATTCAAACTGTTACTGGAAACGAACGCTTGAACCTAGAAGAGTGAAAGTTGGGCAGCCAAGTGGGATTAGTGAACTGATCATTACCACCAAGTATCATCAATATTTGGTGAAAAAATGTTTGCTGAGATTTCAGCAAACTAGTAGTTTTTTGGAAGCATGGCAACCCCTTTCAAACGAAAGTGTTCTTCGCCACTCTCTGCATTTGGTACTTCAAGAAAAAACAAACCATAGAGATAGAACTTAGAACTACTTCATTTTGTCAAGTTTCACGGAGCTAGCACAAACCGTGTTTGATTTAGAGTTTCAAACACATCTATCTATATAGCAGAAAACAGAGTGAAACCTAAAAATTCAAAGTGTTACTGGAAACGAACGCTTGAACCTAGAAGAGTGAAAATTGGGCAGCCAAGTGGGCTTAGTGATCTGATCATTACCACCAAGTATCATCAAGTTTTGGTGAAAAAATGGTTGCTGAGATTTCAGCAAACGAGTAGTTTTTTGGAAGCTTGGCAACCCCTTTCAAACGAAAGTGTTTTTCGCCAGTCTCTGCATGGGGTACTTCAAGAGGAAACAAACCATAGAGATAGAACTGAGAACTACTTCATTTGGTCAAGTTTCAAGGAGCTAGCACAAACCGTGTTTGATTTAGAGTTTCAAACACATCTATCTATATAGCAGAAAACAGAGTGAAACCTAAAAATTCAAAGTGTTACTGGAAACGAACGCTTGAACCTAGAAGAGTGAAAATTGGGCAGCCAAGTGGGCTTAGTGAACTGATCATTACCACCAAGTATCATCAAGATTTGGTGAAAAAATATTTGCTGAGATTTCAGCAAACGAGTAGTTTTTTGGAAGCTTGGCAACCCCTTTCAAACGAAAGTGTTTTTCGCCAGTCTCTGCATGGGGTACTTCAAGAGGAAACAAACCATAGAGATAGAACTTAGAACTACTTCATTTGGTCAAGTTTCAAGGAGCTAGCACAAACCGTGTTTGATTTAGAATTCCAAACACAGCTATCTATGTTGGAGAAAACAGAGTGAAACCTAAAAATTCAAACAGTCACTGGAAACGAAAGCTTCAACCTAGAAGAATAAAATTTGGGCAGCCAAGTGGGATTAGTGAACTGATCATTACCACCAAGTATCATCAAGATTTGGTGAAAAAATGTTTGCTGAGATTTCAGCAAACTAGTAGTGTTTTGGAAGCTTGGCAACCCCTTTCAAACGAAAGTGTTTTTCGCCAGTCTCTGCATGGGGTACTTCAAGAGGAAAAAAAACATAGAGATAGAATTAACAACTACTTCATTTTGTCAAGTTTCAAGGAGCTAGCACAAACCGTGTTTGATTTAGAGTTTCAAACACATCTATCTATATAGCAGAAAACAGAGTGAAACCTAAAAATTCAAACTGTTACTGGAAATGAACGCTAGAACCTAGAAGAGTGAAAATTGGGCAGCCAAGTGGGATTAGTGAACTGATCATTACCACCAAGTATCATCAAGATTTGGTGAAAAAATGTTTGCTGAGATTTCAGCAAACTATTAGTTTTTTGGAAGCATGGCAACCCCTTTCAAACGAAAGTGTTTTTCGCCAGTCTCTGCATGGGGTACTTCAAGAGGAAACAAACCATAGAGATAGAACTTAGAACTACTTCATTTTGTCAAGTTTCAAGGAGCTAGCACAAACCGTGTTTGATTTAGAGTTTCAAACACATCTATCTGTATAGCAGAAAACAGAGTGAAACCTAAAAATTCAAACTGTTACTGGAAACGAACGCTTGAACCTAGAAGAGTGAAAGTTGGGCAGCCAAGTGGGATTAGTGAACTGATCATTACCACCAAGTATCATCAAGATTTGGTGAAAAAATATTTGCTGAGATTTCAGCAAACGAGTAGTTTTTTGGAAGCTTGGCAACCCCTTTCAAACGAAAGTGTTCTTCGCCAGTCTCTGCATTTGGTACTTCAAGAGGAAACAAACCATACAGATAGAACTTAGAACTACTTCATCTTGTCAAGTTTCACTGATCTAGCACAAACCGTGTTTGATTTAGAGTTTCAAATACATCTATCTGTATAGCAGAAAACAGAGTGAAACCTAAAAATTCAAACTGTTAATGGAAACGAACGCTTGAACCTAGATGAGTGAAAGTTGGGCAGCCAAGTGGATTAGTGAACTGATCATTACCACCAAGTATCATCAAGATTTGGTGAAAAAATGTTTGCTGAGATTTCAGCAAACTAGTAGTTTTTTGGAAGCATGGCAACCCCTTTCAAACGAAAGTGTTTTTCGCCAGTCTCTGCATGGGGTAGTTCAAGAGTAAACAAACCATAGAGATAGAACTTAGAACTACTTCATTTTGTCAAGTTTCACGGAGCTAGCACAAACCGTGTTTGATTTAGAGTTCTATATAACAAAAACAGAGTGAAACCTAAAAATTCAAACTGTTACTGGAAACGAACGCTTGAACCTAGAAGAGTGAAAGTTGGGCAGCCAAGTGGGATTAGTGAACTGATCATTACCACCAAGTATCATCAAGATTTGGTGAAAAAATGTTTGCTGAGATTTCAGCAAACTAGTAGTTTTTTTGGAAGCATGGCAACCCCTTTCAAACGAAAGTGTTTTTCGCCAGTCTCTGCATGGGATACTTCAAGAGTAAACAAACCATAGAGATAGAACTTAGAACTACTTCATTTTGTCAAGTTTCAAGGAGCTAGCACAAACCGTGTTTGGTTTAGAGTTTCAAACACATCTATCTATATAGCAGAAAACAGAGTGAAACCTAAAAATTCAAACTGTTACTGGAAACGAACGCTTGAACCTAGAAGAGTGAAAGTTGGGCAGCCAAGTGGGATTAGTGAACTGATCATTACCACCAAGTATCATCAATATTTGGTGAAAAAATGTTTGCTGAGATTTCAGCAAACTAGTAGTTTTTTGGAAGCATGGCAACCCCTTTCAAACGAAAGTGTTCTTCGCCACTCTCTGCTTTGGTACTTCAAGAAAAAACAAACCATAGAGATAGAACTTAGAACTACTTCATTTTGTCAAGTTTCACGGAGCTAGCACAAACCGTGTTTGATTTAGAGTTTCAAACACATCTATCTATATAGCAGAAAACAGAGTGAAACCTAAAAATTCAAAGTGTTACTGGAAACGAACGCTTGAACCTAGAAGAGTGAAAATTGGGCAGCCAAGTGGGCTTAGTGATCTGATCATTACCACCAAGTATCATCAAGTTTTGGTGAAAAAATGGTTGCTGAGATTTCAGCAAACGAGTAGTTTTTTGGAAGCTGGCAACCCCTTTCAAACGAAAGTGTTTTTCGCCAGTCTCTGCATGGGGTACTTCAAGAGGAAACAAACCATAGAGATAGAACTGAGAACTACTTCATTTGGTCAAGTTTCAAGGAGCTAGCACAAACCGTGTTTGATTTAGAGTTTCAAACACATCTATCTATATAGCAGAAAACAGAGTGAAACCTAAAAATTCAAAGTGTTACTGGAAACGAACGCTTGAACCTAGAAGAGTGAAAATTGGGCAGCCAAGTGGGCTTAGTGAACTGATCATTACCACCAAGTATCATCAAGATTTGGTGAAAAAATATTTGCTGAGATTTCAGCAAACGAGTAGTTTTTTGGAAGCTTGGCAACCCCTTTCAAACGAAAGTGTTTTTCGCCAGTCTCTGCATGGGGTACTTCAAGAGAAACAAACCATAGAGATAGAACTTAGAACTACTTCATTTGGTCAAGTTTCAAGGAGCTAGCACAAACCGTGTTTGATTTAGAATTCCAAACACAGCTATCTATGTTGGAGAAAACAGAGTGAAACCTAAAAATTCAAACAGTCACTGGAAACGAAAGCTTCAACCTAGAAGAATAAAATTTGGGCAGCCAAGTGGGATTAGTGAACTGATCATTACCACCAAGTATCATCAAGATTTGGTGAAAAAATGTTTGCTGAGATTTCAGCAAACTAGTAGTTTTTTGGAAGCTTGGCAACCCCTTTCAAACGAAAGTGTTTTTCGCCAGTCTCTGCATGGGGTACTTCAAGAGGAAAAAAAACATAGAGATAGAATTAACAACTACTTCATTTTGTCAAGTTTCAAGGAGCTAGCACAAACCGTGTTTGATTTAGAGTTTCAAACACATCTATCTATATAGCAGAAAACAGAGTGAAACCTAAAAATTCAAACTGTTACTGGAAACGAACGCTAGAACCTAGAAGAGTGAAAATTGGGCAGCCAAGTGGGATTAGTGAACTGATCATTACCACCAAGTATCATCAAGATTTGGTGAAAAAATGTTTGCTGAGATTTCAGCAAACTATTAGTTTTTTGGAAGCATGGCAACCCCTTTCAAACGAAAGTGTTTTTCGCCAGTCTCTGCATGGGGTACTTCAAGAGGAAACAAACCATAGAGATAGAACTTAGAACTACTTCATTTTGTCAAGTTTCAAGGAGCTAGCACAAACCGTGTTTGATTTAGAGTTTCAAACACATCTATCTGTATAGCAGAAAACAGAGTGAAACCTAAAAATTCAAACTGTTACTGGAAACGAACGCTTGAACCTAGAAGAGTGAAAGTTGGGCAGCCAAGTGGGATTAGTGAACTGATCATTACCACCAAGTATCATCAAGATTTGGTGAAAAAATATTTGCTGAGATTTCAGCAAACGAGTAGTTTTTTGGAAGCTTGGCAACCCCTTTCAAACGAAAGTGTTCTTCGCCAGTCTCTGCATTTGGTACTTCAAGAGGAAACAAACCATACAGATAGAACTTAGAACTACTTCATCTTGTCAAGTTTCACTGATCTAGCACAAACCGTGTTTGATTTAGAGTTTCAAATACATCTATCTGTATAGCAGAAAACAGAGTGAAACCTAAAAATTCAAACTGTTAATGGAAACGAACGCTTGAACCTAGATGAGTGAAAGTTGGGCAGCCAAGTGGGATTAGTGAACTGATCATTACCACCAAGT
Organism: Callospermophilus lateralis; assembly: GCF_048772815.1. Classification (NCBI taxonomy): domain Eukaryota; kingdom Metazoa; phylum Chordata; class Mammalia; order Rodentia; family Sciuridae; genus Callospermophilus; species Callospermophilus lateralis. The sequence goes on from NW_027511311.1 coordinate 21,214, forward strand.
ATCATCAAGATTTGGTGAAAAAATGTTTGCTGAGATTTCAGCAAACTAGTAGTTTTTTGGAAGCATGGCAACCCCTTTCAAACGAAAGTGTTTTTCGCCAGTCTCTGCATGGGGTAGTTCAAGAGTAAACAAACCATAGAGATAGAACTTAGAACTACTTCATTTTGTCAAGTTTCACGGAGCTAGCACAAACCGTGTTTGATTTAGAGTTCTATATAACAAAAAACAGAGTGAAACCTAAAAATTCAAACTGTTACTGGAAACGAACGCTTGAACCTAGAAGAGTGAAAGTTGGGCAGCCAAGTGGGATTAGTGAACTGATCATTACCACCAAGTATCATCAAGATTTGGTGAAAAAATGTTTGCTGAGATTTCAGCAAACTAGTAGTTTTTTGGAAGCATGGCAACCCCTTTCAAACGAAAGTGTTTTTCGCCAGTCTCTGCATGGGATACTTCAAGAGTAAACAAACCATAGAGATAGAACTTAGAACTACTTCATTTTGTCAAGTTTCAAGGAGCTAGCACAAACCGTGTTTGGTTTAGAGTTTCAAACACATCTATCTATATAGCAGAAAACAGAGTGAAACCTAAAAATTCAAACTGTTACTGGAAACGAACGCTTGAACCTAGAAGAGTGAAAGTTGGGCAGCCAAGTGGGATTAGTGAACTGATCATTACCACCAAGTATCATCAATATTTGGTGAAAAAATGTTTGCTGAGATTTCAGCAAACTAGTAGTTTTTTGGAAGCATGGCAACCCCTTTCAAACGAAAGTGTTCTTCGCCAGTCTCTGCATTTGGTACTTCAAGAAAAAACAAACCATAGAGATAGAACTTAGAACTACTTCATTTTGTCAAGTTTCACGGAGCTAGCACAAACCGTGTTTGATTTAGAGTTTCAAACACATCTATCTATATAGCAGAAAACAGAGTGAAACCTAAAAATTCAAAGTGTTACTGGAAACGAACGCTTGAACCTAGAAGAGTGAAAATTGGGCAGCCAAGTGGGCTTAGTGATCTGATCATTACCACCAAGTATCATCAAGATTTGGTGAAAAAATGGTTGCTGAGATTTCAGCAAACGAGTAGTTTTTTGGAAGCTTGGCAACCCCTTTCAAACGAAAGTGTTCTTCGCCAGTCTCTGCATTTGGTACTTCAAGAGGAAACAAACCATACAGATAGAACTTAGAACTACTTCATCTTGTCAAGTTTCACGGATCTAGCACAAACCGTGTTTGATTTAGAGTTTCAAACACATCTATCTGTATAGCAGAAAACAGAGTGAAACCTAAAAATTCAAACTGTTACTGGAAACGAACGCTTGAACCTAGAAGAGTGAAAGTTGGGCAGCCAAGTGGGATTAGTGAACTGATCATTACCACCAAGTATCATCAAGATTTGGTGAAAAAATGTTTGCTGAGATTTCAGCAAACTAGTAGTTTTTTGGAAGCATGGCAACCCCTTTCAAACGAAAGTGTTTTTCGCCAGTCTCTGCATGGGGTACTTCAAGAGTAAACAAACCATAGAGATAGAACTTAGAACTACTTCATTTTGTCAAGTTTCAAGGAGCTAGCACAAACCGTGTTTGATTTAGAGTTTCAAACCCATCTATCTATATAGCAGAAAACAGAGTGAAACCTAAAAATTCAAAGTGTTACTGGAAACGAACGCTTGAACCTAGAAGAGTGAAAATTGGGCAGCCAAGTGGGCTTAGTGAACTGATCATTACCACCAAGTATCATCAAGATTTGGTGAAAAAATGTTTGCTGAGATTTCAGCAAATGAGTAGTTTTTTGGAAGCTTGGCAACCCCTTTCAAACGAAAGTGTTTTTCGCCAGTCTCTGCATGGGGTACTTCAAGAGGAAACAAACCATAGAGATAGAACTTAGAACTACTTCATTTGGTCAAGTTTCAAGGAGCTAGCACAAACCGTGTTTGATTTAGAATTCCAAACACAGCTATCTATGTTGGAGAAAACAGAGTGAAACCTAAAAATTCAAACAGTCACTGGAAACGAAAGCTTCAACCTAGAAGAATAAAATTTGGGCAAACAAGTGGGATTAGTGAACTGATCATTACCACCAAGTATCATCAAGATTTGGTGAAAAAATGTTTGCTGAGATTTCAGCAAACTAGTAGTTTTTTGGAAGCTTGGCAACCCCTTTCAAACGAAAGTGTTTTTCGCCAGTCTCTGCATGGGGTACTTCAAGAGGAAAAAAAACATAGAGATAGAATTAACAACTACTTCATTTTGTCAAGTTTCAAGGAGCTAGCACAAACCGTGTTTGATTTAGAGTTTCAAACACATCTATCTATATAGCAGAAAACAGAGTGAAACCTAAAAATTCAAACTGTTACTGGAAACGAACGCTAGAACCTAGAAGAGTGAAAATTGGGCAGCCAAGTGGGATTAGTGAACTGATCATTACCACCAAGTATCATCAAGATTTGGTGAAAAAATGTTTGCTGAGATTTCAGCAAACTAGTAGTTTTTTGGAAGCATGGCAACCCCTTTCAAACGAAAGTGTTTTTCGCCAGTCTCTGCATGGGGTACTTCAAGAGGAAACAAACCATAGAGATAGAACTTAGAACTACTTCATTTTGTCAAGTTTCAAGGAGCTAGCACAAACCGTGTTTGATTTAGAGTTTCAAACACATCTATCTGTATAGCAGAAAACAGAGTGAAACCTAAAATTCAAACTGTTACTGGAAACGAACGCTTGAACCTAGAAGAGTGAAAGTTGGGCAGCCAAGTGGGATTAGTGAACTGATCATTACCACCAAGTATCATCAAGATTTGGTGAAAAAATATTTGCTGAGATTTCAGCAAACGAGTAGTTTTTTGGAAGCTTGGCAACCCCTTTCAAACGAAAGTGTTCTTCGCCAGTCTCTGCATTTGGTACTTCAAGAGGAAACAAACCATACAGATAGAACTTAGAACTACTTCATCTTGTCAAGTTTCACTGATCTAGCACAAACCGGTGTTTGATTTAGAGTTTCAAATACATCTATCTGTATAGCAGAAAACAGAGTGAAACCTAAAAATTCAAACTGTTAATGGAAACGAACGCTTGAACCTAGATGAGTGAAAGTTGGGCAGCCAAGTGGGATTAGTGAACTGATCATTACCACCAAGTATCATCAAGATTTGGTGAAAAAATGTTTGCTGAGATTTCAGCAAACTAGTAGTTTTTTGGAAGCATGGCAACCCCTTTCAAACGAAAGTGTTTTTCGCCAGTCTCTGCATGGGGTAGTTCAAGAGTAAACAAACCATAGAGATAGAACTTAGAACTACTTCATTTTGTCAAGTTTCACGGAGCTAGCACAAACCGTGTTTGATTTAGAGTTCTATATAACAAAAAACAGAGTGAAACCTAAAAATTCAAACTGTTACTGGAAACGAACGCTTGAACCTAGAAGAGTGAAAGTTGGGCAGCCAAGTGGGATTAGTGAACTGATCATTACCACCAAGTATCATCAAGATTTGGTGAAAAAATGTTTGCTGAGATTTCAGCAAACTAGTTGTTTTTTGGAAGCATGGCAACCCCTTTCAAACGAAAGTGTTTTTCGCCAGTCTCTGCATGGGGTACTTCAAGAGGAAACAAACCATAGAGATAGAACTTAGAACTACTTCATTTTGTCAAGTTTCACGGAGCTAGCACAAACCGTGTTTGATTTAGAGTTTCAAACACATCTATCTATATAGCAGAAAGAGAGTGAAACCTAAAAATTCAAAGTGTTACTGGAAACGAACGCTTGAACCTAGAAGTTTGAAAGTTGGGCAGCCAAGTGGGCTTAGTGTACTGATCATTACCACCAAGTATCATCAAGATTTGGTGAAAAAATGGTTGCTGAGATTTCAGCAAACTAGTAGTTTTTTGGAAGCTTGGCAACCCCTTTCAAACGAAAGTGTTCTTCGCCAGTCTCTGCATTTGGTACTTCAAGAGGAAAAAACCATAGAGATAGAACTTAGAACTACTTCATTTTGTCAAGTTTCACGGAGCTAGCACAAACCGTGTTTGATTTAGAGTTTCAAACACATCTATCTATATAGCAGAAAACAGAGTGAAACCTAAAAATTCAAACTGTTACTGGAAACGAACGCTTGAACCTAGAAGAGTGAAAGTTGGGCAGCCAAGTGGGATTAGTGATCTGATCATTACCACCAAGTATCATCAAGATTTGGTGAAAAAATGGTTGCTGAGATTTCAGCAAACTAGTAGTTTTTTGGAAGCTTGGCAACCCCTTTCAAAGGAAAGTGTTTTTCGCCAGTCTCTGCATGGGGTACTTCAAGAGGAAACAAACCATAGAGATAGAACTTAGAACTCCTTCATTTTGTCAAGTTTCAAGGAGCTAGCACAAACCGAGTTTGATTTAGAGTTTCAAACACATCTATCTATATAGCAGAAAACAGAGTGAAACCTAAAAATTCAAAGTGTTACTGGAAACGAACGCTTGAACCTAGAAGATTGAAAGTTGGGCAGCCAAGTGGGATTAGTGAACTGATCATTACCACCAAGTATCATCAAGATTTGGTGAAAAAATGTTTGCTGAGATTTCAGCAAACTAGTAGTTTTTTGGAAGCTTGGCAACCCCTTTCAAACGAAAGTGTTCTTCGCCAGTCTCTGCATGGGGTACTTCAAGAGGAAACAAACCATAGAGATAGAACTTAGAACTACTTCATTTTGTCAAGTTTCACGGAGCTAGCACAAACCGTGTTTGATTTAGAGTTTCAAACACATCTATCTATATAGCAGAAAACAGAGTGAAACCTAAAAATTCAAACTGTTACTGGAAACGAACGCTTGAACCTAGAAGAGTGAACGTTGGGCAGCCAAGTGGGATTAGTGAACTGATCATTACCACCAAGTATCATCAAGATTTGTTGAAAAAATGTTTGCTGAGATTTCAGCAAACTAGTAGTTTTTTGGAAGCTTGGCAACCCCTTTCAAACGAAAGTGTTTTTCGCCAGTCTCTGCATGGGGTACTTCAAGAGGAAACAAACCATAGAGATAGAACTTAGAACTACTTCATTTTGTCAATTTTCAAGGAGCTAGCACAAACCGTGTTTGATTTAGAGTTTCAAACACATCTATCTATATAGCAGAAAACAGAGTGAAACCTAAAAATTCAAAGT
>NW_027511312.1:0-26328 GCF_048772815.1 Callospermophilus lateralis
CGTTTGATTGGTGTACTGATCAATACTTGAAAGAATCATGGAAGATTGGATGAAAAAATGTATGTTGAGATTTCAGGAGACGCTAGTTTTTTGGAAGCTTAACAACGCCTTTCATTGAAAGTGTTATTCGCCAGTCTCTGCTTAAGGCTACATCAAGAGGAAACAAACCTTAGAGATAGAACGTAGAACTACTTTATTGTGTCAAGTTTCAAGAAGCTAGCCCAAACCATGTTTGATTTAGAGTTCGAACTGCATCTGTCAATATAGGAGAAAACAGAGTGAAAATTAAGAATTCAAACTGTTACTGCAAACGAATGCTTCAAGCTAGGAGAACGAAACTTGAACATCCACGTTTTATTGGTGTACTGCTGATTACATGAAATTATCATGAAGGTCGGAAAAAAAAATATGTTGAGATTTCAGGAGACTGTAGTATTTTGGCAGCCTAACAACGCCTTTCATTGAATGTGTCTTTCGTCAGTCTCTGCTTAGATCTACATTCAGAGGAAACAAAAAATAAAAATAGAATGTAGAACTACTTTACTGTTTCAAGTTTCAAGAAGCTAGCACAAACCGTGTTTGATTTAGAGTTCGAACTACATTTGTCAATATAGGAGAAAACAGAGTGAAACCTAAAAATTCAAACTGTTACTCCAAAAGAATGCTTCAATCTAGGAGAACTAAACTTTGGCATCCAAGTGGGATTGGTGTACTGATCGTTACTTGAAAGTATCATGAAGATTGGATGAAAAAATATATGTTGAGATTTCAGGAGACTCTAGTGTGTTGGAAGTTTGGCAACCCCTTTCAGTATAAGTGTTATTCGCCAGTCCCAGTTTTAGGATACAAGAGGAAACAAACCTTAGAGATAGAACGTAGAACTACTTTATTGTGTCAAGTTTCAAGAAGCTAGCACAAACCGTGTTTGATTTAGAGTTCTAACTGCATCTGTCAATATAGGAGAAAACAGAGTGAAACCTACAATTTCTAACTGTTCCTGAAATCGAATGCTACAACCTAGAAGAACAAAACTTGGGCATCCACGTTTTTTTGGTGTACTGATCAATACTTGAAAAAATCATGAAGATTGGATGAAAAAATATATGTTGAGATTTCAGGAGACGGTAGTTTTTTGGAAGCTTAACAACGCCTTTCATTGAAAGTGTTATTCGCCAGTCTCTGCTTAAGGCTACATCAAGAGGAAACAAACCTTATAGATAGAACGTAGAACTACTTTATTGTGTCAAGTTTCAAGAAGCTAGCACAAACCATGTTTGATTTAGAGTTCGAACTGCATCTGTCAATATAGGAGAAAACAGAATTAAAACTAAAAATTCAAACTGTTACTGCAAACGAATGCTTCAACCTAGGAGAACGAAACTGGAACATCCACGTTTTATTGGTGTACTGCTCATTACTTGAAATTATCATGAAGGTCGGAAAAAAAAATATGTTGAGATTTCAATAGACTGTAGTATTTTGGCAGCCTAACAACGCCTTTCATTGAATGTGTCTTTCGTCAGTCTCTCCTTAGGTCTACATCCAGAGGAAACAAAAAATAAAAATAGAATGTAGAACTACTTTACTGTTTCAAGTTTCAAGAAACTAGCACAAACCGTGTTTGATTTAGAGTTCGAACTACATTTGTCAATATAGGAGAAAACAGAGTGAAACCTAAAATTCAAACTGTTACTCCAAAAGAATGCTTCAATCTAGGAGAACTAAACTTTGGCATCCAAGTGGGATTGGTGTACTGATCATTACTTGAAAGTATCATGAAGATTGGATGAAAAATATATGTTGAGATTTCAGGAGACTCTAGTGTGTTGGAAGTTTGGCAACCCCTTTCAGTATAAGTGTTATTCACCAGTCCCAGCTTTAGGATACAAGAGGAAACAAACCTGAGAGATAGAACGTAGAACTACTTTATTGTGTCAAGTTTCAAAAGCTAGCACAAACCGTGTTTGATTTAGAGTTCTAACTGCATCTGTCAATGTAGGAGAAAACAGAGTGAAACCTATAATTTCTAACTGTTCCTGCAAACGAATGCTACAACCTAGAAGAACAAAACTTGGGCATCCACGTTTGATTGGTGTACTGATCAATACTTGAAAGAATCATGAAGATTGGATGAAAAAATGTATGTTGAGATTTCAGGAGACGGTAGTTTTTTGGAAGCTTAACAACGCCTTTCATTGAAAGTGTTATTCGCCAGTCTCTGCTTAAGGCTACATCAAGAGGAAACAAACCTTAGAGATAGAACGTAGAACTACTGTATTGTGTCAAGTTTCAAGAAGCTAGCACAAACCATGTTTGATTTAGAGTTCGAACTGCATCTGTCAATATAGGAGAAAACAGAGTGAAAACTAAAAATTCAAACTGTTACTGCAAACGAATGCTTCAAGCTAGGAGAACGAAACTTGAACATCCACGTTTTATTGGTGTACTGCTGATTAAATGAAATTATCATGAAATTTGGAAAAAAAAATATGTTGAGATTTCAGGAGACTGTACTATTTTGGCAGCCTAACAACGCCTTTCATTGAATGTGTCTTTCGTCAGTCTCTGCTTAGTTCTACATCCAGAGGAAAAAAAAATAAAAATAGAATGTAGAACTACTTTACTGTTTCAAGTTTCAAGAAGCTAGCACAAACCGTGTTTGATTTAGAGTTCGAACTACATTTGTCAATATAGGAGAAAACAGAGTGAAACCTAAAAATTCAAACTGTTACTCCAAAAGAATGCTTCAATCTAGGAGAACTAAACTTTGGCATCCAAGTGGGATTGGTGTACTGATCATTACTTGAAAGTATCATGAAGATTGGATGAAAAATATATGTTGAGATTTCAGGAGACTCTAGTGTGTTGGAAGTTTGGCAACCCCTTTCAGTATAAGTGTTATTCGCCAGTCCCAGCTTTAGGATACAAGAGGAAACAAACCTTAGAGATAGAAGGTAGAACTACTTTATTGTGTCCAGTTTCAAGAAGCTAGCACAAACCGTGTTTGATTTAGAGTTCTAACTGCATCTGTCTATATAGAGAAAACAGAGTGAAACCTATAATTTCTAACTGTTCCTGCAATCGAATGCTACAACCTAGAAGAACAAAACTTGGGCTTCCACGTTTGATTGGTGTACTGATCAATACTTGAAAGAATCATGAAGATTGGATGAAAAAATATATGTTGAGATTTCAGGAGACGGTAGTTTTTTGGAAGCTTAACAACGCCTTTCATTGAAAGTGTTATTCGCCAGTCTCTGCTTAAGGCAACATCAAGAGGAAACACACCTTAGAGATAGAACGTAGAACTACTTTACTGTGTCAAGTTTCAAGAAGCTGGCACAAACATGTTTGATTTAGAGTTCGAACTGCATCTGTCAATATAGGAGAAAACAGAGTGAAAACTAAAAATTCAAACTGTTACTGCAAACGAATGCTTCAACCTAGGAGAACGAAACCTGAACATCCACGTTTTATTGGTGTACAGCTCATTACTTGAAATTATCATGAAGGTCGGAAAAAAAATATGTTGAGATTTCAGGAGACTGTAGTATTTTGGCAGCCTAACAACGCCTTTCATTGAATGTGTCTTTCGTCAGTCTCTGCTTAGGTCTCCATCCAGAGGAAACAAAAATAAAAATAGAATGTAGAACTACTTTACTGTTTCAAGTTTCAAGAAGCTAGCACAAACCGTGTTTGATTTAGAGTTCGAACTACATTTGTCAATATCAGAGAAAACAGAGTGAAACCTAAAAATTCAAACTGTTACTCCAAAAGAATGCTTCAATCTAGGAGAACTAAACTTTGGCATCCAAGTGGGATTGGTGTACTGATCATTACCTGAAAGTGTCATGAAGATTGGATGAAAAAATATATGTTAAGATTTCAGGAGACTCTAGTGTGTTGGAAGTTTGGCAACCCCTTTCAGTATAAGTGTTATTCACCAGTCCCAGCTTTAGGATACAAGAGGAAACAAACCTGAGAGATAGAACGTAGAACTACTTTATTGTGTCAAGTTTCAAAAGCTAGCACAAACCGTGTTTGATTTAGAGTTCTAACTGCATCTGTCAATGTAGGAGAAAACAGAGTGAAACCTATAATTTCTAACTGTTCCTGCAAACGAATGCTACAACCTAGAAGAACAAAACTTGGGCATCCACGTTTGATTGGTGTACTGATCAATACTTGAAAGAATCATGAAGATTGGATGAAAAAATATATGTTGAGATTTCAGGAGACGGTAGTTTTTTGGAAGCTTAACAACGCCTTTCATTGAAAGTGTTATTCGCCAGTCTCTGCTTAAGGCTACATCAAGAGGAAACAAACCTTAGAGATAGAACGTAGAACTACTGTATTGTGTCAAGTTTCAAGAAGCTAGCACAAACCATGTTTGATTTAGAGTTCGAACTGCATCTGTCAATATAGGAGAAAACAGAATTAAAACTAAAAATTCAAACTGTTACTGCAAACGAATGCTTCAAGCTAGGAGAACGAAACTTGAACATCCACGTTTTATTGGTGTACTGCTGATTAAATGAAATTATCATGAAATTTGGAAAAAAAAATATGTTGAGATTTCAGGAGACTGTACTATTTTGGCAGCCTAACAACGCCTTTCATTGAATGTGTCTTTCGTCAGTCTCTGCTTAGTTCTACATCCAGAGGAAAAAAAAATAAAAATAGAATGTAGAACTACTTTACTGTTTCAAGTTTCAAGAAGCTAGCACAAACCGTGTTTGATTTAGAGTTCGAACTACATTTGTCAATATAGGAGAAAACAGAGTGAAACCTAAAAATTCAAACTGTTACTCCAAAAGAATGCTTCAATCTAGGAGAACTAAACTTTGGCATCCAAGTGGGATTGGTGTACTGATCATTACTTGAAAGTATCATGAAGATTGGATGAAAAAATATATGTTGAGATTTCAGGAGACTCTAGTGTGTTGGAAGTTTGGCAACCCCTTTCAGTATAAGTGTTATTCGCCAGTCCCAGCTTTAGGATACAAGAGGAAACAAACCTTAGAGATAGAAGGTAGAACTACTTTATTGTGTCCAGTTTCAAGAAGCTAGCACAAACCGTGTTTGATTTAGAGTTCTAACTGCATCTGTCTATATAGAGAAAACAGAGTGAAACCTATAATTTCTAACTGTTCCTGCAATCGAATGCTACAACCTAGAAGAACAAAACTTGGGCTTCCACGTTTGATTGGTGTACTGATCAATACTTGAAAGAATCATGAAGATTGGATGAAAAAATATATGTTGAGATTTCAGGAGACGGTAGTTTTTTGGAAGCTTAACAACGCCTTTCATTGAAAGTGTTATTCGCCAGTCTCTGCTTAAGGCAACATCAAGAGGAAACACACCTTAGAGATAGAACGTAGAACTACTTTACTGTGTCAAGTTTCAAGAAGCTGGCACAAACATGTTTGATTTAGAGTTCGAACTGCATCTGTCAATATAGGAGAAAACAGAGTGAAAACTAAAAATTCAAACTGTTACTGCAAACGAATGCTTCAACCTAGGAGAACGAAACCTGAACATCCACGTTTTATTGGTGTACAGCTCATTACTTGAAATTATCATGAAGGTCGGAAAAAAAATATGTTGAGATTTCAGGAGACTGTAGTATTTTGGCAGCCTAACAACGCCTTTCATTGAATGTGTCTTTCGTCAGTCTCTGCTTAGGTCTCCATCCAGAGGAAACAAAAATAAAAATAGAATGTAGAACTACTTTACTGTTTCAAGTTTCAAGAAGCTAGCACAAACCGTGTTTGATTTAGAGTTCGAACTACATTTGTCAATATCAGAGAAAACAGAGTGAAACCTAAAAATTCAAACTGTTACTCCAAAAGAATGCTTCAATCTAGGAGAACTAAACTTTGGCATCCAAGTGGGATTGGTGTACTGATCATTACCTGAAAGTGTCATGAAGATTGGATGAAAAAATATATGTTAAGATTTCAGGAGACTCTAGTGTGTTGGAAGTTTGGCAACCCCTTTCAGTATAAGTGTTATTCACCAGTCCCAGCTTTAGGATACAAGAGGAAACAAACCTGAGAGATAGAACGTAGAACTACTTTATTGTGTCAAGTTTCAAAAGCTAGCACAAACCGTGTTTGATTTAGAGTTCTAACTGCATCTGTCAATGTAGGAGAAAACAGAGTGAAACCTATAATTTCTAACTGTTCCTGCAAACGAATGCTACAACCTAGAAGAACAAAACTTGGGCATCCACGTTTGATTGGTGTACTGATCAATACTTGAAAGAATCATGAAGATTGGATGAAAAAATATATGTTGAGATTTCAGGAGACGGTAGTTTTTTGGAAGCTTAACAACGCCTTTCATTGAAAGTGTTATTCGCCAGTCTCTGCTTAAGGCTACATCAAGAGGAAACAAACCTTAGAGATAGAACGTAGAACTACTGTATTGTGTCAAGTTTCAAGAAGCTAGCACAAACCATGTTTGATTTAGAGTTCGAACTGCATCTGTCAATATAGGAGAAAACAGAATTAAAACTAAAAATTCAAACTGTTACTGCAAACGAATGCTTCAACCTAGGAGAACGAAACTGGAACATCCACGTTTTATTGGTGTACTGCTCATTACTTGAAATTATCATGAAGGTCGGAAAAAAAAATATGTTGAGATTTCAATAGACTGTAGTATTTTGGCAGCCTAACAACGCCTTTCATTGAATGTGTCTTTCGTCAGTCTCTGCTTAGTTCTACATCCAGAGGAAAAAAAAATAAAAATAGAATGTAGAACTACTTTACTGTTTCAAGTTTCAAGAAGCTAGCACAAACCGTGTTTGATTTAGAGTTCGAACTACATTTGTCAATATAGGAGAAAACAGAGTGAAACCTAAAAATTCAAACTGTTACTCCAAAAGAATGCTTCAATCTAGGAGAACTAAACTTTGGCATCCAAGTGGGATTGGTGTACTGATCATTACTTGAAAGTATCATGAAGATTGGATGAAAAAATATATGTTGAGATTTCAGGAGACTCTAGTGTGTTGGAAGTTTGGCAACCCCTTTCAGTATAAGTGTTATTCGCCAGTCCCAGCTTTAGGATACAAGAGGAAACAAACCTTAGAGATAGAAGGTAGAACTACTTTATTGTGTCCAGTTTCAAGAAGCTAGCACAAACCGTGTTTGATTTAGAGTTCTAACTGCATCTGTCTATATAGAGAAAACAGAGTGAAACCTATAATTTCTAACTGTTCCTGCAATCGAATGCTACAACCTAGAAGAACAAAACTTGGGCTTCCACGTTTGATTGGTGTACTGATCAATACTTGAAAGAATCATGAAGATTGGATGAAAAAATATATGTTGAGATTTCAGGAGACGGTAGTTTTTTGGAAGCTTAACAACGCCTTTCATTGAAAGTGTTATTCGCCAGTCTCTGCTTAAGGCAACATCAAGAGGAAACACACCTTAGAGATAGAACGTAGAACTACTTTACTGTGTCAAGTTTCAAGAAGCTGGCACAAACATGTTTGATTTAGAGTTCGAACTGCATCTGTCAATATAGGAGAAAACAGAGTGAAAACTAAAAATTCAAACTGTTACTGCAAACGAATGCTTCAACCTAGGAGAACGAAACCTGAACATCCACGTTTTATTGGTGTACAGCTCATTACTTGAAATTATCATGAAGGTCGGAAAAAAAATATGTTGAGATTTCAGGAGACTGTAGTATTTTGGCAGCCTAACAACGCCTTTCATTGAATGTGTCTTTCGTCAGTCTCTGCTTAGGTCTCCATCCAGAGGAAACAAAAATAAAAATAGAATGTAGAACTACTTTACTGTTTCAAGTTTCAAGAAGCTAGCACAAACCGTGTTTGATTTAGAGTTCGAACTACATTTGTCAATATCAGAGAAAACAGAGTGAAACCTAAAAATTCAAACTGTTACTCCAAAAGAATGCTTCAATCTAGGAGAACTAAACTTTGGCATCCAAGTGGGATTGGTGTACTGATCATTACCTGAAAGTATCATGAAGATTGGATGAAAAAATATATGTTAAGATTTCAGGAGACTCTAGTGTGTTGGAAGTTTGGCAACCCCTTTCAGTATAAGTGTTATTCACCAGTCCCAGCTTTAGGATACAAGAGGAAACAAACCTTAGAGATAGAACGTAGAACTACTTTATTGTGTCAAGTTTCAAAAGCTAGCACAAACCGTGTTTGATTTAGAGTTCTAACTGCATCTGTCAATATAGGAGAATACAGAGTGAAACCTATAATTTCTAACTGTTCCTGCAAACGAATGCTACAACCTAGAAGAACAAAACTTGGGCATCCACGTTTGATTGGTGTACTGATCAATACTTGAAAGAATCATGAAGATTGGATGAAAAAATGTATGTTGAGATTGCAGGAGACGGTAGTTTTTTGGAAGCTTAACAACGCCTTTCATTGAAAGTGTTATTCGCCAGTCTCTGCTTAAGGCTACATCAAGAGGAAACAAACCTTAGAGATAGAACGTAGAACTACTTTATTGTGTCAAGTTTCAAGAAGCTAGCACAAACCATGTTTGATTTAGAGTTCGAACTGCATCTGTCAATATAGGAGAAAACAGAGTGAAAATTAAGAATTCAAACTGTTACTGCAAACGAATGCTTCAAGCTAGGAGAACGAAACTTGAACATCCACGTTTTATTGGTGTACTGCTGATTACATGAAATTATCATGAAGGTCGGAAAAAAAAATATGTTGAGATTTCAGGAGACTGTAGTATTTTGGCAGCCTAACAACGCCTTTCATTGAATGTGTCTTCCGTTAGTCTCTGCTTAGGTCTACATCCAGAGGAAACAAAAAATAATAATAGAATGTAGAACTACTTTACTGTTTCAAGTTTCAAGAAGCTAGCCCAAACCGTGTTTGATTTAGAGTTCGAACTACATTTGTCAATATAGGAGAAAACAGAGTGAAACCTAAAAATTCAAACTGTTACTCCAAAAGAATGCTTCAATGTAGGAGAACTAAACTTTGGCATCCAAGTGGGATTGGTGTACTGATCGTTACTTGAAAGTATCATGAAGATTGGATGAAAAAATATATGTTGAGATTTCAGGAGACTCTAGTGTGTTGGAAGTTTGGCAACCCCTTTCAGTATAAGTGTTATTCGCCAGTCCCAGCTTTAGGATACAAGAGGAAACAAACCTTAGAGATAGAACATAGAACTACTTTATTGTGTCAAGTTTCAAGAAGCTAGCACAAACCGTGTTTGATTTAGAGTTCTAACTGCATCTGTCAATATAGGAGAAAACAGAGTGAAACCTATAATTTCTAACTGTTCCTGAAAACGAATGCTACAACCTAGGAGAACAAAACTTGGGCATCCACGTTTTTTTTGGTGTACTGATCAATACTTGAAAAAATTATGAAGATTGGATGAAAAAATATATGTTGAGATTTCAGGATGACGGTAGTTTTTTGGAAGCTTAACAACGCCTTTCATTGAAAGTGTTATTCGCCAGTCTCTGCTTAAGGCTACATCAAGAGGAAACAAACCTTAGAGATAGAACGTAGAACTACTTTATGGTGTCAAGTTTCAAGAAGCTAGCACAAACCATGTTTGATTTAGAGTTCGAACTGCATCTGTCAATATAGGAGAAAACAGAGTGAAAACTAAAAATTCAAACTGTTACTGCAAACGAATGCTTCAACCTAGGAGAACGAAAGTGGAACATCCACGTTTTATTGGTGTACTGCTCATTACTTGAAATTATCATGAAGGTCGGAAAAAAAAATATGTTGAGATTTCAGGAGACTGTAGTATTTTGGCAGCCTAACAACGCCTTTCATTGAATGTGTCTTTCGTCAGTCTCTGCTTAGGTCTACATCCAGAGGAAACAAAAAATAAAATAGAATGTAGAACTACTTTACTGTTTCAAGTTTCAAGCAACTAGCACAAACCGTGTTTGTTTTAGAGTTCGAACTACATTTGTCAATATTGGAGAAAACAGAGTAAAACCTAAAAATTCAAACTGTTACTCCAAAAGAATGCTTCAATCTAGGAGAACTAAACTTTGGCATCCAAGAGGGATTGGTGTACTGATCATTACTTGAAAGTATCATGAAGATTGGATGAAAAAATATATGTTGAGATTTCAGGAGACTCTAGTGTGTTGGAAGTTTGGCAACCCCTTTCAGTATAAGTGTTATTCACCAGTCCCAGCTTTAGGATACAAGAGGAAACAAACCTTAGAGATAGAACGTAGAACTACTTTATTGTGTCAAGTTTCAAAAGCTAGCACAAACCGTGTTTGATTTAGAGTTCTAACTGCATCTGTCAATATAGGAGAAAACAGAGTGAAACCTATAATTTCTAACTGTTCCTGAAAACGAATGCTACAACCTAGAAGAACAAAACTTGGGCATCCACGTTTTATTGGTGTACTGATCAATACTTGAAAAAATCATGAAGATTGGATGAAAAAATATATGTTGAGAATTCAGGAGACGGTAGTTTTTTGGAAGCTTAACAACGCCTTTCATTGAAAGTGTTATTCGCCAGTCTCTGCTTAAGGCTACATCAAGAGGAAACAAACCTTAGAGATAGAACGTAGAACTACTTTATTGTGTCAAGTTTCAAGAAGCTAGCACAAACCATGTTTGATTTAGAGTTCGAACTGCATCTGTCAATATAGGAGAAAACAGAGTGAAAACTAAAAATTCAAACTGTTACTGCAAACGAATGCTTCAACCTAAGAGAACGAAACTGGAACATGTACGTTTTATTGGTGTACTGCTTATTACTTGAAATTATCATGAAGGTAGGAAAAAAAAATATGTTGAGATTTCAGGAGACTGTAGTATTTTGGCAGCCTAACAACGCCTTTCATTGAATGTGTCTTTCGTCAGTCTCTCCTTACGTCTACATCCAGAGGAAACAAAAAATAAAAATAGAATGTAGAACTACTTTACTGTTTCAAGTTTCAAGAAGCTAGCACAAACCGTGTTTGATTTAGAGTTCGAACTACATTTGCAATATAGGAGAAAACAGAGTGAAACCTAAAAATTCAAACTGTTACTCCAAAAGAATGCTTCAATCTAGGATAACTAAACTTTGGCATCCAAGTGGGATTGGTGTACTGATCATTATTTGAAAGTATCATGAAGATTGGATGAAAAAATATATGTTGAGATTTCAGGAGACTCTAGTGTGTTGGAAGTTTGGCAACCCGTTTCAGTATAAGTGTTATTCACCAGTCCCAGCTTTAGGATACAAGAGGAAACAAACCTTAGAGATAGAACGTAGAATTACTTTATTGTGTCAAGTTTCAAAAGCTAGCACAAACCGTGTTTGATTTAGAGTTCTAACTGCATCTGTCAATATAGGAGAACACAGAGTGAAACCTATAATTTCTAACTGTTCCTGCAAACGAATGCTACAACCTAGAAAAACAAAACTTGGGCATCCACGTTTGATTGGTGTACTGATCAATACTTGAAAGAATCATGAAGATTGGAAGAAAAAATGTATGTTGAGATTTCAGGAGACGGTAGTTTTTTGGAAGCTTAACAACGCCTTTCATTGAAAGTGTTATTCGCCAGTCTCTGCTTAAGGCTACATCAAGAGGAAACAAACCTTAGAGATAGAACGTAGAACTACTGTATTGTGTCAAGTTTCAAGAAGCTACCACAAACCATGTTTGATTTAGAGTTCGAACTGCATCTGTCAATATAGGAGAAAACAGAGTGAAAACTAAAAATTCAAACTGTTACTGCAAACGAATGCTTCAAGCTAGGAGAACGAAACTTGAACATCCACGTTTTATTGGTGTACTGCTGATTACATGAAATTATCATGAAGGTCGGAAAAAAAAATATGTTGAGATTTCAGGAGACTGTTGTATTTTGGCAGCCTAACAACGCCTTTCATTGAATGTGTCTTTCCTCAGTCTCTCCTTAGGTCTACATCCAGTGGAAACAAAAAATAAAAATAGAATGTAGAACTACTTTAGTGTTTCAAGTTTCAAGAAGCTAGCACAAACCGTGTTTGATTTAGAGTTCGAACTACATTTGTCAATATAGGAGAAACCAGAGTGAAACCTAAAAATTCAAACTGTTACTCCAAAAGAATGCTTCAATCTAGGAAAACTAAACTTTGGCATCCAAGTGGGATTGGTGTACTGATCATTATTTGAAAGTATCATGAAGATTGGATGAAAAAATATATGTTGAGATTTCAGGAGACTCTAGTGTGTTGGAAGTTTGGCAACCCGTTTCAGTATAAGTGTTATTCACCAGTCCCAGCTTTAGGATACAAGAGGAAACAAACCTTAGAGATAGAACGTAGAACTACTTTATTGTGTCAAGTTTCAAAAGCTAGCACAAACCGTGTTTGATTTAGAGTTCTAACTGCATCTGTCAATATAGGAGAAAACAGAGTGAAACCTATAATTTCTAACTGTTCCTGCAAACGAATGCTACAACCTAGAAGAACAAAACTTGGGCATCCACGTTTGATTGGTGTACTGATCAATACTTGAAAGAATCATGAAGATTGGATGAAAAAATGTATGTTGAGATTTCAGGAGACGGTAGTTTTTTGGAAGCTTAACAACGCCTTTCATTGAAAGTGTTATTCGCCAGTCTCTGCTTAAGGCTACATCAAGAGGAAACAAACCTTAGAGATAGAACGTAGAACTACTGTATTGTGTCAAGTTTCAAGAAGCTAGCACAAACCATGTTTGATTTAGAGTTCGAACTGCATCTGTCAACATAGGAGAAAACAGAGTGAAAACTAAAAATTCAAACTGTTACTGCAAACGAATGCTTCAAGCTAGGAGAACGAAACTTGAACATCCACGTTTTATTGGTGTACTGCTGATTACATGAAATTATCATGAAGGTCGGAAAAAAAAAATATGTTGAGATTTCAGGAGACTGTAGTATTTTGGCAGCCTAACAACGCCTTTCATTGAATGTGTCTTTCGTCAGTCTCTGCTTAGGTCTACATCCAGAGGAAACAAAAAATAAAAATAGAATGTAGAACTACTTTACTGTTTCAAGTTTCAAAAAGCTAGCACAAACCGTGTTTGATTTAGAGTTCGAATTACATTTGTCAATATAGGAGAAAACAGAGTGAAACCTAAAAATTCAAACTTTTACTCCAAAAGAATGCTTCAATCTAGGAGAACTAAACTTTGGCATCCAAGTGGGATTGGTGTACAGATCATTACTTGAAAGTATCATGAAGATTGGATGAAAAAATATATGTTGAGATTTCAGGAGACTCTAGTGTGTTGGAAGTTTGGCAACCCCTTTCAATATAAGTGTTATTCGCCAGTCCCAGCTTTAGGATACAAGAAGAAACAAACCTTAGAGATAGAACGTAGAACTACTTTATTGTGTCAAGTTTCAAGAAGCTAGCACAAACCGTGTTTGATTTAGAGTTCTAACTGCATCTGTCAATATAGGAGAAAACAGAGTGAAAACTATAATTTCTAACTGTTCCTGCAATCGAATGCTACAACCTAGAAGAACAAAACTTGGGCATCCACGTTTGATTGGTGTACTGATCAATACTTGAATGAATCATGAAGATTGGATGAAAAAATATATGTTGAGATTTCAGGAGACGGTAGTTTTTTGGAAGCTTAACAACGCCTTTCATTGAAAGTGTTATTCGCCAGTCTCTGCTTAAGGCTACATCAAGAGGAAACAACCCTTAGAGATAGAACGTAGAACTACTTTATTGAGTCAAGTTTCAAGAAGCTAGCACAAACCATGTTTGATTTAGAGTTCGAACTGCATCTGTCAATATAGGAGAAAACAGAGTGAAAATTAAGAATTCAAACTGTTACTGCAAACGAATGCTTCAAGCTAGGAGAACGAAACTTGAACATCCACGTTTTATTGGTGTACTGCTGATTACATGAAATTATCATGAAGGATGGAAAAAAAAAATATGTTGAGATTTCAGGAGACTGTAGTATTTTGGCAGCCTAACAACGCCTTTCATTGAATGTGTCTTTCGTCAGTCTCTGCTTAGGTCTACATCCAGAGGAAACAAAAAATAAAAATTGAATGTAGAACTACTTTACTGTTTCAAGTTTCATGAAGCTAGCACAAACCGTGTTTGATTTAGAGTTCGAACTACATTTGTCAATATAGGAGAAAACAGAGTGAAACCTAAAAATTGAAACTGTTACTCCAAAAGAATGCTTCAATCTAGGAGAACTAAACTTTGGCATCCACGTGGGATTGGTGTACTGATCATTACTTGAAAGTATCATGAAGATTGGATGAAAAAATATATGTTGATATTTCAGGAGACTCTAGTGTGTTGGAAGTTTGGCAACCCCTTTCAGTATAAGTGTTATTCGCCAGTCCCAGCTTTAGGATACAAGAGGAAACAAACCTTAGAGATAGAACGTAGAACTACTTTATTGTGTCCAGTTTCAAGAAGCTAGCACAAACCGTGTTTGATTTAGAGTTCTAACTGCATCTGTCAATATAGGAGAAAACAGAGTGAAACCTATAATTTCTAACTGTTCCTGCAAACGAATGCTACAAGCTAGAAGAACAAAACTTGGGCATCCACGTTTGATTGGTGTACTGATCAATACTTGAAAGAATCATGAAGATTGGATGAAAAAATATATGTTGAGATTTCAGGAGACAGTAGTTTTTTGGAAGTTAACAACGCCTTTCATTTAAAGTGTTATTCGCCAGTCTCTGCTTAAGGCTACATCAAGAGGAAACAAACCTTAGAGATAGAACGTAGAACTACTTTATTGTGTCAAGTTTCAAGAAGCTAGCACAAACCATGTTTGATTTAGAGTTCGAACTGCATCTGTCAATATAGGAGAAAACAGAGTGAAAACTAAAAATTCAAACTGTTACTGCGAACGAATGCTTCAACCTAGGAGAACGAAACTTGAACATCCACATTTTATTGGTGTACTGCTCATTACTTGAAATTATCATGAAGGTCGGAAAAAAAAATATGTTGAAATTTCAGGAGACTGTAGTATTTTGGCAGCCTAACAACGCCTTTCATTGAATGTGTCTTTCGTCAGTCTCTGCTTAGGTCTACATTAAGAGGAAACAAAAAGTAAAAATAGAATGTAGAACTACTTTACTGTTTCAAGTTTCAAGAAGCTAGCACAAACCGTGTTTGATTTAGACTTCGAACTACATTTGTCAATATAGGAGAAAACAGAGTGAAACCTAAAAATTCAAACTGTTACTCCAAAGGAATGCTTCAATCTAGGAGAACTAAACTTTGGCATTAAAGTGGGATTGGTGTACTGATCTAACTTGAAAGTATCATGAAGATTGGATGAAAAAATATATGTTGAGATTTCAGGAGACTCTAGTGTGTTGGAAGTTTGGTAACACCTTTCAGTATAAGTGTTATTCGCCAGTCCCAGCTTTAGGATACAAGAGGAAACAAACCTTAGAGATAGAACGTAGAACTACTTTATTGTGTCAAGTTTCAAGAGCTAGCACAAACCGTGTTTGATTTAGACTTCTGACTGCATCTGTCAATATAGGAGAAAACAGAGTGAAACCTATAATTTCTAACTGTTCCTGCAAACGAATGCTACAACCTAGAAGAAAAAACTTGGGCATCCACGTTTGATTGGTGTACTGATCAATACTTGAAAGAATCATGAAGATTGGATGAAAAAACATATGTTGAGATTTCAGGAGACGGTAGTTTTTTGGAAGCTTAACAACGCCTTTCATTGAAAGTGTTATTCGCCAGTCTCTGCTTAAGGCTACATCAAGAGGAAACAAACCTTAGAGATAGAACGTAGAACTACTTTATTGTGTCAAGTTTCAAGAAGCTAGCACAAACCGTGTTTGATTTAGAGTTCTAACTGCATCTGTCAATATAGGAGAAAACAGAGTGAAAACTAAAAATTCAAACTGTTACTGCGAACGAATGCTTCAACCTAGGAGAACGAAACTTGAACATCCACATTTTATTGGTGTACTGCTCATTACTTGAAATTATCATGAAGGTCGGAAAAAAAAATATGTTGAAATTTCAGGAGACTGTAGTATTTTGGCAGCCTAACAACGCCTTTCATTGAATGTGTCTTTCGTCAGTCTCTGCTTAGGTCTACATTAAGAGGAAACAAAAAGTAAAAATAGAATGTAGAACTACTTTACTGTTTCAAGTTTCAAGAAGCTAGCACAAACCGTGTTTGATTTAGACTTCGAACTACATTTGTCAATATAGGAGAAAACAGAGTGAAACCTAAAAATTCAAACTGTTACTCCAAAGGAATGCTTCAATCTAGGAGAACTAAACTTTGGCATTAAAGTGGGATTGGTGTACTGATCTAACTTGAAAGTATCATGAAGATTGGATGAAAAAATATATGTTGAGATTTCAGGAGACTCTAGTGTGTTGGAAGTTTGGTAACACCTTTCAGTATAAGTGTTATTCGCCAGTCCCAGCTTTAGGATACAAGAGGAAACAAACCTTAGAGATAGAACGTAGAACTACTTTATTGTGTCAAGTTTCAAGAGCTAGCACAAACCGTGTTTGATTTAGACTTCTGACTGCATCTGTCAATATAGGAGAAAACAGAGTGAAACCTATAATTTCTAACTGTTCCTGCAAACGAATGCTACAACCTAGAAGAAAAACTTGGGCATCCACGTTTGATTGGTGTACTGATCAATACTTGAAAGAATCATGAAGATTGGATGAAAAAACATATGTTGAGATTTCAGGAGACGGTAGTTTTTTGGAAGCTTAACAACGCCTTTCATTGAAAGTGTTATTCGCCAGTCTCTGCTTAAGGCTACATCAAGAGGAAACAAACCTTAGAGATAGAACGTAGAACTACTTTATTGTGTCAAGTTTCAAGAAGCTAGCACAAACCGTGTTTGATTTAGAGTTCTAACTGCATCTGTCAATATAGGAGAAAACAGAGTGAAAACTAAAAATTCAAACTGTTACTGCAAACGAATGCTTCAACCTAGGAGAACGAAACTTGAACATCCACGTTTTATTGGTGTACTGCTCATTACTTGAAATTATCATGAAGGTCGGAAAAAAAAACATGTTGAGATTTCAGGAGACTGTAGTATTTTGGCAGCCTAACAACGCCTTTCATTGAATGTGTCTTTCGTCAGTCTCTGCTAAGGTCTACATCCAGAGGAAACAAAAAGTAAAAATAGAATGTAGAACTACTTTACTGTTTCAAGTTTCAAAAAGCTAGGACAAACCGTGTTTGATTTAGAGTTCGAACTACATTTGTCAATATAGGAGAAAACAGAGTGAAACCTAAAAATTCAAACTGTTACTCCAAAAGAATGCTTCAATCTAGGAGAACTAAACTTTGGCATCCAAGTGGGATTGGTGTACTGATCATTACTTGAAAGTATCATGAAGATTGGATGAATAAATATATGTTGAGATTTTGGAGACTCTACTGTGTTGGAAGTTTGGCAACCCCTTTCAGTATAAGTGTTATTCGCCAGTCCCAGCTGTAGGATACAAGAGGAAACAAACCTTAGAGATAGAACGTAGAACTACTTTATTGTGTCAAGTTTCAAGAAGCTAGCACAAACCGTGTTTGATTTAGAGTTCTAACTGCATCTGTCAATATAGGAGAAAACAGAGTGAAAACTAAAAATTCAAACTGTTACTGCAAACGAATGCTTCAACCTAGGAGAACGAAACTTGAACATCCACGTTTTATTGGTGTACTGCTCATTACTTGAAATTATCATGAAGGTCGGAAAAAAAAACATGTTGAGATTTCAGGAGACTGTAGTATTTTGGCAGCCTAACAACGCCTTTCATTGAATGTGTCTTTCGTCAGTCTCTGCTAAGGTCTACATCCAGAGGAAACAAAAAGTAAAAATAGAATGTAGAACTACTTTACTGTTTCAAGTTTCAAGAAGCTAGGACAAACCGTGTTTGATTTAGAGTTCGAACTACATTTGTCAATATAGGAGAAAACAGAGTGAAACCTAAAAATTCAAACTGTTACTCCAAAAGAATGCTTCAATCTAGGAGAACTAAACTTTGGCATCCAAGTGAGATTGGTGTACTGATCATTACTTGAAAGTATCATGAAGATTGGATGAATAAATATATGTTGAGATTTCAGGAGACTCTAGTGTGTTGGAAGTTTGGCAACCCCTTTCAGTATAAGTGTTATTCGCCAGTCCCAGCTGTAGGATACAAGAGGAAACAAACCTTAGAGATAGAACGTAGAACTACTTTATTGTGTCAAGTTTCAAGAAGCTAGCACAAACCGTGTTTGATTTAGAGTTCTAACTGCATCTGTCAATATAGGAGAAAACAGAGTGAAAACTAAAAATTCAAACTGTTACTGCAAACGAATGCTTCAACCTAGGAGAACGAAACTTGAACATCCACGTTTTATTGGTGTACTGCTCATTACTTGAAATTATCATGAAGGTCGGAAAAGAAAATATGTTGAGATTTCAGGAGACTGTAGTATTTTGGCAGCCTAACAACGCCTTTCATTGAATGTGTCTTTCGTCAGTCTCTGCTAAGGTCTACATCCAGAGGAAACAAAAAGTAAAAATAGAATGTAGAACTACTTTACTGTTTCAAGTTTCAAGAAGCTAGCACAAACCGTGTTTGATTTAGAGTTCGAACTACATTTGTCAATATAGGAGAAACAGAGTGAAACCTAAAAATTCAAACTATTACTCCCAAAGAATGCTTCAATCTAGGAGAACTAAACTTTGGCATCCAAGTGGGATTGGTGTACTGATAATTACTTGAATGTATCATGAAGATTGGATGACAAAATATATGTTGAGATTTCAGGAGACTCTAGTGTGTTGGAAGTTTGGCAACCCCTTTCAGTATAAGTGTTATTCGCCAGTCCCATTTTTAGGATACAAGAGGAAACAAACCTTAGAGATAGAACGTAGAACTACTTTACTGTGTCAAGTTTCAGGAAGCTAGCACAAACCGTGTTTGATTTAGAGTTCTAACTGCATCTGTCAATATAGGAGAAAACAGAGTGAAACCTATAATTTCTAACTGTTCCTGCAAACGAATGCTACAACCTAGAAGAACAAAACTTGGGCATCCACGTTTGATTGGTGTACTGATCAATACTTGAAAGAATCATGAAGATTGGATGAAAAAATATATGTTGAGATTTCAGGAGACGGTAGTTTTTTGGAAGCTTAACAACGCCTTTCATTGAAAGTGTTATTCGCCAGTCTCTGCTTAAGGTTACATCAAGAGGAAACAAACCTTAGAGATAGAACGTAGAACTACTTTATTGTGTCAAGTTTCAAGCAGCTAGCACAAATCATGTTTGATTTAGAGTTCGAAATGCATCTGTCAATATTGGAGAAAATAGAGTGAAAACTAAAAATTCAAACTGTTACTGCAAACGAATGCTTCAACCTAGGAGAACGAAACTTGAACATCCACGTTTTATTGGTGTACTGCTCATTACTTGAAATTATCATGAAGGTCGGAAAAAAAATATTTTGAGATTTCAGGAGACTGTATTATTTTGGCAGCCTAACAACCCCTTTCATTGAATGTGTCTTTCGTCAGTCTCTGCTTAGGTCTACATCCAGAGGAAACAAAAAATAAAAATAGAATGTAGAACTACTTTACTGTTTCAAGTTTCAAGAAGCTAGCACAAACCGTGTTTGATTTAGAGTTCGAACTACATTTGTCAATATAGGAGAAAACAGAGTGAAACCTAAAAATTCAAACTGTTACTCCAAAAGAATGCTTCAATCTAGGAGAACTAAATTTTGGCATCCAAGTGGGATTGGTGTACTGATCATTACTTGAAAGTATCATGAAGATTGGATGAAAAAATATATGTTGAGATTTCAGGAGACTCTAGTGTGTTGGAAGTTTGGCAACCCCTTTCAGTATAAGTGTTATTCACCAGTCCCAGCTTTAGGATACAAGAAAAAACAAACCTTAGAGATAGAACGTAGAACTACATTATTGTGTCAAGTTTCAAGAAGCTAGCACAAACCGTGTTTGATTTAGAGTTCTAACTGCATCTGTCAATATAGGAGAAAACAGAGTGAAACCTATAATTTCTAACTGTTCCTGCAAACGAATGCTACAACCTAGAAGAACAAAACTTGGGCATCCACGTTTGATTGGTGTACTGATCAATACTTGAAAGAATCATGAAGATTGGATGAAAAAATATATGTTGAGATTTCAGGAGACGGTAGTTTTTTGGAAGCTTAACAACGCCTTTCATTGAAAGTGTTATTAGCCAGTCTCTGCTTAAGGCTACATCAAGAGAAAACAAACCTTAGAGATAGAACGTAGAACTACTTTATTGTGTCAAGTTTCAAGAAGCTAGCACAAACCGTGTTTGATTTAGAGTTCTAACTGCATCTGTCAATATAGGAGAAAACAGAGTGAAAACTAAAAATTCAAACTGTTACTGCAAACGAATGCTTCAACCTAGGAGAACGAAACTTGAACATCCACGTTTTATTGGTGTACTGCTCATTACTTGAATTCATCATGAAGGTCGGAAAAAAAAACATGTTGAGATTTCAGGAGACTGTAGTATTTTGGCAGCCTAACAACGCCTTTCATTGAATGTGTCTTTCGTCAGTCTCTGCTAAGGTCTACATCCAGAGGAAACAAAAAGTAAAAATAGAATGTAGAACTACTTTACTGTTTCAAGTTTCAAGAAGCTAGGACAAACCGTGTTTGATTTAGAGTTCGAACTACATTTGTCAATATAGGAGAAAAGAGAGTGAAACCTAAAAATTCAAACTGTTACTCCAAAAGAATGCTTCAATCTAGGAGAACTAAGCTTTGGCATCCAAGTGGGATTGGTGTACTGATCATTACTTGAAAGTATCATGAAGATTGGATGAATAAATATATGTTGAGATTTCAGGAGACTCTAGTGTGTTGGAAGTTTGGCAACCCCTTTCAGTATAAGTGTTATTCGCCAGTCCCAGCTGTAGGATACAAGAGGAAACAAACCTTAGAGATAGAACGTAGAACTACTTTATTGTGTCAAGTTTCAAGAAGCTAGCAGAAATCGTGTTTGATTTAGAGTTCTAACTGCATCTGTCAATATAGGAGAAAACTGAGTGAAAACTAAAAATTCAAACTGTTACTGCAAACGAATGCGTCAACCTAGGAGAACGAAACTTGAACATCCACGTTTTATTGGTGTACTGCTCATTACTTGAAATTATCATGAAGGTCGGAAAAAAAAATATGTTGAGATTTCAGGAGACTGTAGTATTTTGGCAGCCTAACAACGCCTTTCATTGAATGTGTCTTTCGTCAGTCTCTGCTAAGGTCTACATCCAGAGGAAACAAAAAGTAAAAATAGAATGTAGAACTACTTTACTGTTTCAAGTTTCAAAAAGCTAGCACAAACCGTGTTTGATTGAGAGTTCGAACTACATTTGTCAATATAGGAGAAAACAGAGTTAAACCTAAAAATTCAAACTGTTACTCCCAAAGAATGCTTCAATCTAGGAGAACTAAACTTTGGCATCCACGTGGGATTGGTGTTCTGATCTAACTTGAAAGTATCATGAAGATTGCATGAAAAAATATATGTTGAGATTTCAGGAGACTCTAGTGTGTTGGAAGTTTGGCAACCCCTTTCAGTATAAGTGTTATTCGCCAGTCCCAGCTTTAGGATACAAGAGGAAACAAACCTTAGAGATAGAACGTAGAACTACTTTACTGTGTCAAGTTTCAGGAAGCTAGCACAAACCGTGTTTGATTTAGAGTTCTAACTGCATCTGTCAATATAGGAGAAAACAGAGTGAAACCTATAATTTCTAACTGTTCCTGCAAACGAATGCTACAACCTAGAAGAACAAAACTTGGGCATCCACGTTTGATTGGTGTACTGATCAATACTTGAAAGAATCATGAAGATTGGATGAAAAAATATATGTTGAGATTTCAGGAGACGGTAGTTTTTTGGAAGCTTAACAACGCCTTTCATTGAAAGTGTTATTCGCCAGTCTCTGCTTAAGGTTACATCAAGAGGAAACAAACCTTAGAGATAGAACGTAGAACTACTTTATTGTGTCAAGTTTCAAGCAGCTAGCACAAATCATGTTTGATTTAGAGTTCGAAATGCATCTGTCAATATTGGAGAAAATAGAGTGAAAACTAAAAATTCAAACTGTTACTGCAAACGAATGCTTCAACCTAGGAGAACGAAACTTGAACATCCACGTTTTATTGGTGTACTGCTCATTACTTGAAATTATCATGAAGGTCGGAAAAAAAATATTTTGAGATTTCAGGAGACTGTATTATTTTGGCAGCCTAACAACCCCTTTCATTGAATGTGTCTTTCGTCAGTCTCTGCTTAGGTCTACATCCAGAGGAAACAAAAAATAAAAATAGAATGTAGAACTACTTTACTGTTTCAAGTTTCAAGAAGCTAGCACAAACCGTGTTTGATTTAGAGTTCGAACTACATTTGTCAATATAGGAGAAAACAGAGTGAAACCTAAAAATTCAAACTGTTACTCCAAAAGAATGCTTCAATCTAGGAGAACTAAATTTTGGCATCCAAGTGGGATTGGTGTACTGATCATTACTTGAAAGTATCATGAAGATTGGATGAAAAAATATATGTTGAGATTTCAGGAGACTCTAGTGTGTTGGAAGTTTGGCAACCCCTTTCAGTATAAGTGTTATTCACCAGTCCCAGCTTTAGGATACAAGAAAAAACAAACCTTAGAGATAGAACGTAGAACTACATTATTGTGTCAAGTTTCAAGAAGCTAGCACAAACCGTGTTTGATTTAGAGTTCTAACTGCATCTGTCAATATAGGAGAAAACAGAGTGAAACCTATAATTTCTAACTGTTCCTGCAAACGAATGCTACAACCTAGAAGAACAAAACTTGGGCATCCACGTTTGATTGGTGTACTGATCAATACTTGAAAGAATCATGAAGATTGGATGAAAAAATATATGTTGAGATTTCAGGAGACGGTAGTTTTTTGGAAGCTTAACAACGCCTTTCATTGAAAGTGTTATTAGCCAGTCTCTGCTTAAGGCTACATCAAGAGAAAACAAACCTTAGAGATAGAACGTAGAACTACTTTATTGTGTCAAGTTTCAAGAAGCTAGCACAAACCGTGTTTGATTTAGAGTTCTAACTGCATCTGTCAATATAGGAGAAAACAGAGTGAAAACTAAAAATTCAAACTGTTACTGCAAACGAATGCTTCAACCTAGGAGAACGAAACTTGAACATCCACGTTTTATTGGTGTACTGCTCATTACTTGAATTCATCATGAAGGTCGGAAAAAAAAACATGTTGAGATTTCAGGAGACTGTAGTATTTTGGCAGCCTAACAACGCCTTTCATTGAATGTGTCTTTCGTCAGTCTCTGCTAAGGTCTACATCCAGAGGAAACAAAAAGTAAAAATAGAATGTAGAACTACTTTACTGTTTCAAGTTTCAAGAAGCTAGGACAAACCGTGTTTGATTTAGAGTTCGAACTACATTTGTCAATATAGGAGAAAAGAGAGTGAAACCTAAAAATTCAAACTGTTACTCCAAAAGAATGCTTCAATCTAGGAGAACTAAGCTTTGGCATCCAAGTGGGATTGGTGTACTGATCATTACTTGAAAGTATCATGAAGATTGGATGAATAAATATATGTTGAGATTTCAGGAGACTCTAGTGTGTTGGAAGTTTGGCAACCCCTTTCAGTATAAGTGTTATTCGCCAGTCCCAGCTGTAGGATACAAGAGGAAACAAACCTTAGAGATAGAACGTAGAACTACTTTATTGTGTCAAGTTTCAAGAAGCTAGCAGAAATCGTGTTTGATTTAGAGTTCTAACTGCATCTGTCAATATAGGAGAAAACTGAGTGAAAACTAAAAATTCAAACTGTTACTGCAAACGAATGCGTCAACCTAGGAGAACGAAACTTGAACATCCACGTTTTATTGGTGTACTGCTCATTACTTGAAATTATCATGAAGGTCGGAAAAAAAAATATGTTGAGATTTCAGGAGACTGTAGTATTTTGGCAGCCTAACAACGCCTTTCATTGAATGTGTCTTTCGTCAGTCTCTGCTAAGGTCTACATCCAGAGGAAACAAAAAGTAAAAATAGAATGTAGAACTACTTTACTGTTTCAAGTTTCAAAAAGCTAGCACAAACCGTGTTTGATTGAGAGTTCGAACTACATTTGTCAATATAGGAGAAAACAGAGTTAAACCTAAAAATTCAAACTGTTACTCCCAAAGAATGCTTCAATCTAGGAGAACTAAACTTTGGCATCCACGTGGGATTGGTGTTCTGATCTAACTTGAAAGTATCATGAAGATTGCATGAAAAAATATATGTTGAGATTTCAGGAGACTCTAGTGTGTTGAAAGTTTGGCAACCCCTTTCAGTATAAGTGTTATTCGCCAGTCCCAGCTTTAGGATACAAGAGGAAACAAACCTTAGAGATAGAACGTAGAACTACTTTACTGTGTCAAGTTTCAGGAAGCAAGCACAAACCGTGTTTGATTTAGAGTTCTGACTGCATCTGTCAATATAGCAGAAAACAGAGTGAAACCTATAATTTCTAACTGTTCCTGCAAACGAATGCTACAACCTAGAAGAACAAAACTTGGGCATCCACGTTTGATTGGTGTACTGATCAATACCTGAAAGAATCATGAAGATTGGATGAAAAAATATATGTTGAGATTTCAGGAGACGGTAGTTTTTTGGAAGCTTAACAACGCCTTTCATTGAAAGTGTTATTCGCCAGTCACTGCTTAAGGCTACATCAAGAGGAAACAACCCTTAGAGATAGAACGTAGAACTACTTTATTGTGTCAAGTTTCAAGAAGCTAGCACAAACCATGTTTGATTTAGAGTTCGAACTGCATCTGTCAATATAGGAGAAAACAAAGTGAAAACTAAAAATTCAAACTGTTACTGCAAACGAATGTTTCAAGCTAGGAGAACGAAACTTGAACATCCACGTTTTATTGGTGTACTGCTGATTACATGAAATTATCATGAAGGTCGGAAAAAAAAATATGTTGTGATTTCAGGAGACTGTAGTATTTTGGCAGCCTAACAACGCCTTTCATTGAATGTGTCTTTCGTCAGTCTCTGCTTAGGTCTACATCCAGAGGAAACAAAAAATAAAAATAGAATGTAGAACTACTTTACTGTTTCAAGTTTCAAGAAGCTAGCACAAACCGTGTTTGATTTAGAGTTCGAACTACATTTGTCAATATAGGAGAAAACAGAGTGAAACCTAAAAATTCAAACTGTTACTCCAAAAGAATGCTTCAATCTAGGAGAACTAAACTTTGGCATCCAAGTGGGATTGGTGTACTGATCATTACTTGAAAGTATCATGAAGATTGGATGAAAAAATATATGTTGAGATTTCACGAGACTCTAGTGTGTTGGAAGTTTGGCAACCCCTTTCAGTATAAGTGTTATTCGCCAGTCCCAGCTTTAGGATACAAGAGGAAACAAACCTTAGAGGTAGAACGTAGAACTACTTTATTGTGTCAAGTTTGAAGAAGCTAGCACAAACCGTGTTTGATTTAGAGTTCTAACTGCATCTGTCAGTGTTTATATAAGAGAAAACAGAGTGAAACCTATAATTTCTAACTGTTCCTGCAAACGAATGCTACAACCTAGAAGAACAAAACTTGGGCATCCACGTTTGATTGGTGTACTGATCAATACTTGAAAGAATCATGAAGATTGGATGAAAAAATATATGTTGAGATTTCAGGAGACGGTAGTTTTTTGGAAGCTTAACAACGCCTTTCATTGAAAGTGTTATTCGCCAGTCTCTGCTTAAGGCTACATCAAGGAGAAACAAACCTTAGAGATAGAACGTAGAACTACTTTATTGTGTCAAGTTTCAAGAAGCTAGCACAAACCATGTTTGATTTAGAGTTCGAACTGCATCTGTCAATATAGGAGAAAACAGAGTGAAAACTAAAAATTCAAACTGTTACTGCAAACGAATGCTTCAACCTAGGAGAACGAAACTTGAACATCCACGTTTTATTGGTGTACTGCTCATTACTTGAAATTATCATGAAGGTCGGAAAAAAAAATATGTTGAGATTTCAGGAGACTGTAGTATTTTGGCAGCCTAACAACGCCTTTCATTGAATGTGTCTTTCGTCAGTCTCTGCTTAGGTCTACATCCAGAGGAAACAAAAAGTAAAAATAGAATGTAGAACTACTTTACTGTTTCAAGTTTCAAGAAGCTAGGACAAACCGTGTTTGATTTAGAGTTCGAACTACATTTGTCAATATAGGAGAAAACAGAGTGAAACCAAAAATTCAAACTGTTACGCCAAAAGAATG
>NW_027511313.1:0-26322 GCF_048772815.1 Callospermophilus lateralis
GTTCTCAGTTTTGTCTCTATGGTTTGTTTCCTCTTCAAGTAGCCCTAGGCACAGACTGTGGAAAAGCACTTTCATTGAGAGGGGTTGCCAAGCTTCTAAGAAATAACGAGTTACCGAAATACCAGCAAATATTTTTTCACCCAAATTTGATGATTCTTGGTGGTAACGATCAGTACACAAATCCCACTTGGCTCACGAAATTTTGTACTTCTAGTTTGAAGCTTTCGTCTACAGTAGGGGTTTTTATATTTAGGTTTCCCTCTGTTCTCTCCTATATAGATAGATGAATTTGGAACTCTAAATCCAACATGGTATGTAGTAGCTCTTTGAAACTTGACAAAATAAAGGAGTTCTCAGTTTTGTCTCTATGGTTTGTTTCCTCTTAAAGTAGTCCTAGGCACAGACAGTGGAAAGCACTTGCATTGAGATGGGTTGCCAAGCTTCTAAGAAATAACGAGTTTCCGAAATACCAGCAAATATTTTTCACCCAATCTAGTTGATACTTGGTGGTAATGATCAGTACACAAATCCCACTTTGCTCACCAAATTTTGTTCTTCTATTTTGAAGCGTTCGTCTACCGTAGCAGTTTTTATATTTAGGTTTCCCTCTGTTCTTTCCTATATAAATAGATGAATTTGGAACTCTAAATCCAACATGGATTGTAGTAGCTCTTTGAAACTTGACAAAATAAAGGAGTTCTCAATTTTGTCTCTATGGTTTGTTTCCTCTTCATGTAGACCTAGGCAAAGACTATGGAAAAGCACTTTCATTGAGAGGGGTTGCCAAGCTTCTAAGAAATAACGAGTTACCGAAATATCAGCAAATATTTTTTCACCCAAATTTGATGATTCTTTTTGGTAATGATCAGTACACAAATCCCACTTCGCTCACCAAATTTTATTCTTCTAGGTTGAAGCGTTCGTCTAGAGTAGCAGTTTTTATATTTAGGTTTCCCTCTCTTCTCTCCTATATAGATAGATGAATTTGGAACTCTAAATCCAACATGGTTTGTAGTAGCTCTTTGAAACTTGACAAAATAAAGGAGTTCTCAGATTTGTCTCTATGGCTTGTTTCCTCTTCAAGTAGCCATAGGCGCAGACTGTGGAAAAGCACTTTCATTGAGAGGGGTTGCCAAGCTTCTAAGAAATAACGAGTTTCCGAAATACCAGCAAATATTTTTTCACCCAAATTTGATGATTCTTGGTGGTAATGATCAGTACACAAATCCCACTTGGCTCACCAAATTTTGGTCTTCTAGGTTGAAGCGTTCGTCTACAGTAGCAGTTTTTATATTTAGGTTTCTCTCTGTTCTCTCCTATATAGATAGATGAATTTGGAACTCTAAATCCAACATGGTTTGTAGTAGCTCTTTGAAACTTGACAAAATAAAGGAGTTCTCAGATTTGTCTCTATGGCTTGTTTCCTCTTCAAGTAGCTATAGGCGCAGACTGTGGAAAGCACTTTCATTGAGATGGGTTGCCAAGCTTCTAAGAAATAACGAGTTTCCGAAATACCAGCAAATATTTTTTCACACAATCTTGTTGATACTTGGTGGTAATGATCAGTACACAAATCCCACTTGGCTCACCAAATTCTGGTCTT
This sequence comes from Callospermophilus lateralis, assembly GCF_048772815.1. Taxonomy (NCBI): domain Eukaryota; kingdom Metazoa; phylum Chordata; class Mammalia; order Rodentia; family Sciuridae; genus Callospermophilus; species Callospermophilus lateralis. Next base: position 1,604 of record NW_027511313.1, read on the forward strand.
CTAGGTTGAAGCGTTCGTCTACAGTAGCAGTTTTTATATTTAGGTTTCTCTCTGTTCTCTCCTATATAGATAGATGAATTTGGAACTCTAAATCCAACATGGTTTGTAGTAGCTCTTTGAAACTTGACAAAATAAAGGAGTTCTCAGATTTGTCTCTATGGTTTCTTTCCTCTTCAAAAGCCCTAGGCACAGACTGTGGAAAGCACTTGCATTGAGATGGGTTGCCAAGCTTCTAAGAAATAACGAGTTTCCGAAATACCAGCAAATATTTTTTCACCCAATCTTGATGATACTTGGTGGTAATGATCAGTACACAAATCCCACTTGGCTCACCAAATTTTGTTTTTCTAGGTTGAAGCGTTAGTCTACAGTAGCAGTATTTATATTTAGGTTTCTCTATGTTCTCTCCTATATAGATAGATGAATTTGGAACTCTAAATCCAACATGGTTTGTAGTAGCTCTTTGAAACATGACAAATAAAGGAGTTCTCAGTTTTGTCTCTATGGTTTGTTTCCTCTTCAAGTAGCCCTAGGCATAGACTGTGGAAAAGCACTTTCATTGAGAGGGGTTGCTAAGCTTCTAAGAAATAACGAGTTTCCGAAATACCAGCAAATATTTTTTCACCCAAATTTGATGATTCTTGGTGGTAATGATCAGTACACAAATCCCACTTGGCTCACGAAATTTTGTTCTTCTAGTTTGAAACTTTCGTCTACAGTAGCAGTTTTTATATTTAGGTTTCACTCTGTTCTCTCCTATATAGATAGATGAATTTGGAACTCTAAATCCAACATGGTTTGTAGTAGCTCTTTGAAACTTGAAAAAATAAAGGAGTTCTCAGATTTGCCTCCATGGTTTGTTTCCTCTTCAAGTAGCCCTAGGCCCAGACTGTGGAAAAGCACTTTCATTGAGAGGGGTTGCCAAGCTTCTAAGAAATAACGAGTTTCCGAAATACCAGCCAATATTTATTCACCCAATCTAGTTGATACATCGTGGTAATGATCAGTACACAAATCCCACTTTGCTCACCAAATTTTGTTCTTCTATTTTGAAGCGTTCGTCTACCGTAGCAGTTTTTATATTTAGGTTTCCCTCTGTTCTCTCCTATATAGATAGATGAATTTGGAACTCTAAATCCAACATGGATTGTAGTAGCTCTTTGAAACTTGACAAAATAAAGGAGTTCTCAATTTTGTCTCTATGGTTTGTTTCCTCTTCAAGTAGCCCTAGGCACAGACTGTGGAAAAGCACTTTCATTGAGAGGGGTTGCCAAGCGTCTAAGAAATAACGAGTTTCGAAATAACAGCAAATATTTTTTCACCCAAATTTGATGATTCTTGGTGGTAATGATCAGTACACAAATCCCACTTGGCTCACGAAATTTTGTTCTTCTAGTTTGAAGCTTTCGTCTACAGTAGCAGTTTTTATATTTAGGTTTCCCTTTGTTCTCTCGTATTTAGATAGATGAATTTGAAACTCTAAATCCAACATGGTTTGTAGTAGCTCTTTGAAACTTGACAAAATAAAGGAGTTCTCAGTTTTGTCTTTATGGTTTGTTTCCTCTTCAAGTAGCCCTACAGACTGTGGAAAGCACTTTCATTGAGAGGGTTTGCCAATCTTCTAAGAAATAACGAGTTTCCGAAATACCAGCAAATATTTTTTCACCCAATCTTGATGATACTTGGTGGTAATGATCAGTACACAAATCCCACTTGGCTCATCAAATTTTGTTCTTCTAGGTTGAAGCGTTCGTCTACAGTAGCAGTTTTTATATTTAGGTTTCCCTCTGTTCTCTCCCATATAGATAGATGAATTTGGAACTCTAAATCCAACATGGTTTGTAGTACCCCTTTGAAACTTGACAAAATAAAGGAGTTCTCAGTTTTGTCTCTATGGTTTGTTTCCTCTTCTAATCGCCCTAGGCACAGACTGTGGAAAAGCACTTTCACTGAGAGGTGTTGCCAAGCTTCTAAGAAATTACGAGTTTTCGATATACCAGCAAATATTTTTTCACCCAATCTTGATGATACTTGGTGCTAATGATCAGTACACAAATCCCACTTGGCTCACCAAATTTTGTTCTTCTAAGTTGAAGCGTTCGTCTACAGTAGCAGTTTTTATATTTAGGTTTCCCTCTGTTCTCTCCTATATAGAAAGATGAATTTGGAACTCTAAATCCAACATGGTTTGTAGTAGCTCTTTTAAACTTGACAAAATAAAGGAGTTCTCAGTTTTGTCGATATGGTTTGTTACCTCTTCAAGTAGCCCTAGGCACAGACTGTGGAAAAGCACTTTCATTGAGAGGGGTTCCCAAGCTTCTAAGAAATAACGAGTTTCCGAAATACCAGCAAATATTTTTTCACCCAATCTTGATGATACTTGGTGGTAATGATCAGTACACAAATCCCACTTGGCTCACCAAATTTTCTTCTTCTAGGTTGAAGCGTTCGTCTACAGTAGCAGTTTTTATATTTAGGTTTCACTCTGTTCTCTCATATATAGATAGATGAATTTGGAACTCTAAATCCAACATGGTTTGTAGTAGCTCTTTGAAACTTGACAAAATAAAGGAGTTCTCAGTTTTGTCTCTATGGTTTGTTTCCTCTTCAAGTAGCCCTAGGCACAGACTGTGGAAAAGCACTTTCATTGAGAGGGGTTGCCAAGCTTCTAAGAAATAACGAGTTTCCAAAATACCAGCAAATATTTTTTCACCCTAATTTGATGATTCCTGGTGGTAACGATCAGTACACAAATCCCACTTGGCTCACCAAATTTTGTACTTCTAGTTTGAAGCTTTCGTCTACAGTAGCAGTTTTTATATTTAGGTTTCCCTCTGTTCTCTCCTATATAGATAGATGAATTTGGAAGTCTAAATCCAACATGGTATGTAGTAGCTCTTTGAAACTTGACAAAATAAAGGAGTTCTCAATTTTGTCTCTATGGTTTGTTTCCTCTTAAAGTAGCCCTAGGCACAGACAGTGGAAAGCACTTGCATTGAGAGGGGTTGCCAAGCTTCGAAGAAATTACGAGTTTCCGAAATACCAGCAAATATTTTTTCACCCAATCTTGATGATACTTGGTGCTAATGATCAGTACACAAATCCCACTTGGCTCACCAAATTTTGTTCTTCTAAGTTGAAGCATTCGTCTACAGTAGCAGTTTTTATATTTAGGTTTCCCTCTGTTCTCTCCTATATAGAAAGATGAATTTGGAACTCTAAATCCAACATGGTTTGTAGTAGCTCTTTGAAACTTGACAAAATAAAGGAGTTCTCTGTTTTGTCGCTATGGTTTGTTTCCTCTTCAAGTAGCCCTAGGCACAGACTGTGGAAAAGCACTTTAATTGAGAGGGGTTCCCAAGCTTCTAAGAAATAACGAGTTTCCGAAATACCAGCAAATATTTTTTCACCCAATCTTGATGATACTTGGTGGTAATGATCAGTACACCAATCCCACTTGGCTCACCAAATTTTGTTCTTCTAGGTTGAAGCGTTCGTCTACAGTAGCAGTTTTTATATTTAGGTTTCACTCTGTTCTCTCATATATAGATACATGAATTTGGAACTCTAAATCCAACATGGTTTGTAGTAGCTCTTTGAAACTTTACAAAATAAAGGAGTTCTCAGTTTTGTCTCTATGGTTTGTTTCCTCTTCAAGTAGCCCTAGGCACAGACTGTGGAAAAGCACTTTCATTGAGAGGGGTTGCCAAGCTTCTAAGAAATAACGAGTTACCGAAATACCAGCAAATATTTTTTCACCCAAATTTGATGATTCTTGGTGGTAACGATCAGTACACAAATCCCACTTGGCTCACGAAATTTTGTACTTCTAGTTTGAAGCTTTCGTCTACAGTAGGGGTTTTTATATTTAGGTTTCCCTCTGTTCTCTCCTATATAGATAGATGAATTTGGAACTCTAAATCCAACATGGTATGTAGTAGCTCTTTGAAACTTGACAAAATAAAGGAGTTCTCAGTTTTGTCTCTATGGTTTGTTTCCTCTTAAAGTAGTCCTAGGCACAGACAGTGGAAAGCACTTGCATTGAGATGGGTTGCCAAGCTTCTAAGAAATAACGAGTTTCCGAAATACCAGCAAATATTTTTTCACCCAATCTAGTTGATACTTGGTGGTAATGATCAGTACACAAATCCCACTTTGCTCACCAAATTTTGTTCTTCTATTTTGAAGCGTTCGTCTACCGTAGCAGTTTTTATATTTAGGTTTCCCTCTGTTCTTTCCTATATAAATAGATGAATTTGGAACTCTAAATCCAACATGGATTGTAGTAGCTCTTTGAAACTTGACAAAATAAAGGAGTTCTCAATTTTGTCTCTATGGTTTGTTTCCTCTTCATGTAGACCTAGGCAAAGACTATGGAAAAGCACTTTCATTGAGAGGGGTTGCCAAGCTTCTAAGAAATAACGAGTTACCGAAATATCAGCAAATATTTTTTCACCCAAATTTGATGATTCTTTTTGGTAATGATCAGTACACAAATCCCACTTCGCTCACCAAATTTTATTCTTCTAGGTTGAAGCGTTCGTCTAGAGTAGCAGTTTTTATATTTAGGTTTCCCTCTCTTCTCTCCTATATAGATAGATGAATTTGGAACTCTAAATCCAACATGGTTTGTAGTAGCTCTTTGAAACTTGACAAAATAAAGGAGTTCTCAGATTTGTCTCTATGGCTTGTTTCCTCTTCAAGTAGCCATAGGCGCAGACTGTGGAAAAGCACTTTCATTGAGAGGGGTTGCCAAGCTTCTAAGAAATAACGAGTTTCCGAAATACCAGCAAATATTTTTTCACCCAAATTTGATGATTCTTGGTGGTAATGATCAGTACACAAATCCCACTTGGCTCACCAAATTTTGGTCTTCTAGGTTGAAGCGTTCGTCTACAGTAGCAGTTTTTATATTTAGGTTTCTCTCTGTTCTCTCCTATATAGATAGATGAATTTGGAACTCTAAATCCAACATGGTTTGTAGTAGCTCTTTGAAACTTGACAAAATAAAGGAGTTCTCAGATTTGTCTCTATGGCTTGTTTCCTCTTCAAGTAGCTATAGGCGCAGACTGTGGAAAGCACTTTCATTGAGATGGGTTGCCAAGCTTCTAAGAAATAACGAGTTTCCGAAATACCAGCAAATATTTTTTCACACAATCTTGTTGATACTTGGTGGTAATGATCAGTACACAAATCCCACTTGGCTCACCAAATTCTGGTCTTCTAGGTTGAAGCGTTCGTCTACAGTAGCAGTTTTTATATTTAGGTTTCTCTCTGTTCTCTCCTATATAGATAGATGAATTTGGAACTCTAAATCCAACATGGTTTGTAGTAGCTCTTTGAAACTTGACAAAATAAAGGAGTTCTCAGATTTGTCTCTATGGTTTCTTTCCTCTTCAAAAGCCCTAGGCACAGACTGTGGAAAGCACTTGCATTGAGATGGGTTGCCAAGCTTCTAAGAAATAACGAGTTTCCGAAATACCAGCAAATATTTTTTCACCCAATCTTGATGATACTTGGTGGTAATGATCAGTACACAAATCCCACTTGGCTCACCAAATTTTGTTTTTCTAGGTTGAAGCGTTAGTCTACAGTAGCAGTATTTATATTTAGGTTTCTCTATGTTCTCTCCTATATAGATAGATGAATTTGGAACTCTAAATCCAACATGGTTTGTAGTAGCTCTTTGAAACATGACAAATAAAGGAGTTCTCAGTTTTGTCTCTATGGTTTGTTTCCTCTTCAAGTAGCCCTAGGCATAGACTGTGGAAAAGCACTTTCATTGAGAGGGGTTGCTAAGCTTCTAAGAAATAACGAGTTTCCGAAATACCAGCAAATATTTTTTCACCCAAATTTGATGATTCTTGGTGGTAATGATCAGTACACAAATCCCACTTGGCTCACGAAATTTTGTTCTTCTAGTTTGAAACTTTCGTCTACAGTAGCAGTTTTTATATTTAGGTTTCACTCTGTTCTCTCCTATATAGATAGATGAATTTGGAACTCTAAATCCAACATGGTTTGTAGTAGCTCTTTGAAACTTGAAAAAATAAAGGAGTTCTCAGATTTGCCTCCATGGTTTGTTTCCTCTTCAAGTAGCCCTAGGCCCAGACTGTGGAAAAGCCCTTTCATTGAGAGGGGTTGCCAAGCTTCTAAGAAATAACGAGTTTCCGAAATACCAGCCAATATTTATTCACCCAATCTAGTTGATACATCGTGGTAATGATCAGTACACAAATCCCACTTTGCTCACCAAATTTTGTTCTTCTATTTTGAAGCGTTCGTCTACCGTAGCAGTTTTTATATTTAGGTTTCCCTCTGTTCTCTCCTATATAGATAGATGAATTTGGAACTCTAAATCCAACATGGATTGTAGTAGCTCTTTGAAACTTGACAAAATAAAGGAGTTCTCAATTTTGTCTCTATGGTTTGTTTCCTCTTCAAGTAGCCCTAGGCACAGACTGTGGAAAAGCACTTTCATTGAGAGGGGTTGCCAAGCTTCTAAGAAATAACGAGTTACCGAAATATCAGCAAATATTTTTTCACCCAAATTTGATGATTCTTTTTGGTAATGATCAGTACACAAATCCCACATGGCTCACCAAATTTTGTTCTTCTAGGTTGAAGCGTTCGTCTACAGTAGCAGTTTTTATATTTAGGTTTCTCTCTGTTCTCTCCTATATAGATAGATGAATTTGGAACTCTAAATCCAACATGGTTTGTAGTAGCTCTTTGAAACTTGAGAAAATAAAGGAGTTCTCAGATTTGTCCCTATGGCTTGTTTCCTCTTCAAGTAGCCCTAGGCGCAGACTGTGGAAAAGCACTTTCATTGAGAGGGGTTGCCAAGCTTCTAAGAAATAACGAGTTTCCGAAATACCAGCAAATATTTTTTCACCCAACCTTGATGATACTTGGTGGTAATGATCAGTACACATATCCCACTTGGCTTACCAAATTTTTTTCTTCTAGGTTGAAGCGATCGTCTACAGTAGCAGTTTTATATTTAAGTTTCCCTCGGTTCTCTCCTATATAGATAGATGAATTTGAAACTCTAAATCCAACATGGTTTGTAGTAGCTGTTTGAAACTTGACAAAATAAAGGAGTTCTCAGTTTTGTCTCTATGGTTGGTTTCCTCTTCAAGTAGCCCTAGGCACAGACTGTGGAAAGCACTTTCATTGAGATGGGTTGCCAAGCTTCTAAGAAATAACGAGTTTCCGAAATACCAGCAAATATTTTTTCACCCAATCTTGATGATACTTGGTGGTAATGATCAGTACACAAATCCCACTTGGCTCACCAAATTTTGTTCTTCTAGGTTGAAGCGTTCGTGTACAGTAGCAGTTTTTATATTTAGGTTCATCTGTTCTCTCCTATATAGATAGATGAATTTGGAACTCTAAATCCAACATGGTTTGTAGTAGCTCTTTGAAACTTGAAAAAAATAAAGGAGTTCTCAGTTTTGTCTCTATGGTTTGTTTCCTCTTCAAGTAGCCCTAGGCACAGACTGTGGAAAAGCACTTTCATTGAGAGGGACTGCCAAGCTTCTAAGAAATAACGAGTTACCGAAATATCAGCAAACATTTTTTCACCCAAATTTGTTGATTCTTTTTGGTAATGATCAGTACACAAATCCCACATGGCTCACCAAATTTTGTTCTTCTAGGTTGAAGCGTTCGTCTACAGTAGCAGTTTTTATATTTAGGTTTCCCTCTGTTCTCTCCTATATAGATAGATGAATTTGGAACTCTAAATCCAACATGGTTTGTAGTAACTCTTTGAAACTTGACAAAATAAAGGAGTTCTCAGTTTTGTCTCTATGGATTGTTTCCTCTTAAAGTAGCCGTAGGCACAGACTGTGGAAAGCACTTTCATTGAGATGGGTTGCCAAGCTTCTAAGAAATAACGAGTTTCCGAAATACCAGCAAATATTTTTTCACACAATCTAGTTGATACTTGGTGGTAATGATCAGTACACAAATCCCACTTGGCTCACCAAATTTTGTTCTTCTAGGTTGAAGCGTTCGTCTACAGTAGCAGTTTTTATATTTAGGTTTCTCTCTGTTCTCTCCTATATAGATAGATGAATTTGGAACTCTAAATCCAACATGGTTTGTAGTAGCTCTTTGAAACTTGAGAAAATAAAGGAGTTCTCAGATTTGTCCCTATGGCTTGTTTCCTCTTCAAGTAGCCCTAGGCGCAGACTGTGGAAAAGCACTTTCATTGAGAGGGGTTGCCAAGCTTCTAAGAAATAACGAGTTTCCGAAATACCAGCAAATATTTTTTCACCCAACCTTGATGATACTTGGTGGTAATGATCAGTACACATATCCCACTTGGCTTACCAAATTTTTTTCTTCTAGGTTGAAGCGTTCGTCTACAGTAGCAGTTTTATATTTAAGTTTCCCTCGGTTCTCTCCTATATAGATAGATGAATTTGAAACTCTAAATCCAACATGGTTTGTAGTAGCTCTTTGAAACGTGACAAAATAAAAAAGTTCTCAGTTTTGTCTCTATGGTTTGTTTCCTCTTCATGTAGCCCTAGGCACAAACTGTGGAAAAGCACTTTCATTGAGAGAGGTTGCCAAGCTTCTAAGAAATTACGAGTTTCCGAAATACCAGCAAATATTTTTTCACCCAATCTTGATGATACTTGGTGGTAATGATCAGTACACAAATCCCACTTGGCTTACCAAATTTTGTTCTTCTAGGTTGAAGCGTTCGTCTACAGTAGCAGTTTTTATATTTAGGTTTCCCTCTGTTCTCTCCTATATTGATAGATGAATTTGGAACTCTAAATCCAACATGCTTTATAGTAGCTCCTTGAAACTTGACAAAATAAAGGAGTTCTCAGTTTTGTCTCTATGGTTTGTTTCCTCTTCAAGTAGCCCTAGGCACAGACTGTGGAAAAGCACTTTCATTGAGAGGGGTTGCCAAGCTTCTAAGAAATTCCGAGTTTCCGAAATACCAGCAAATATTTTTTCACCCAATCTTGATGATACTTGGTGGTAATGATCAGTACACAAATCCCACTTGGCTCACCAAATTTTGTTCTTCTAGGTTGAAGCGTTCGTGTACAGTAGCAGTTTTTATATTTAGGTTCATCTGTTCTCTCCTATATAGATAGATGAATTTGGAACTCTAAATCCAACATGGTTTGTAGTAGCTCTTTGAAACTTGAAAAAAATAAAGGAGTTCTCAGTTTTGTCTCTATGGTTTGTTTCCTCTTCAAGTAGCCCTAGGCACAGACTGTGGAAAAGCACTTTTATTGAGAGGGGTTGCCAAGCTTCTAGGAAATAACGAGTTTCCGAAAGACCAACAAATATTTTTTTAACCAAATTTGATGATTCTTGGTGGTAACGATCAGTACACAAATCCCACTTGGCTCACGAAATTTTGTACTTCTAGTTTGAAGCTTTCGTCTACAGTAGCAGTTTTTATATTTAGGTTTCCCTGTGTTCTCTCCTATATAGATAGATGAATTTGGAACTCTAAATCCAACATGGTATGTAGTAGCTCTTTGAAACTTGACAAAATAAAGGAGTTCTCAGTTTTGTCTCTATGGTTTGTTTCCTCTTAAAGTAGCCCTAGGCACAGACTGTGGAAAGCACTTGCATTGAGATGGGTTGCCAAGCTTCTAAGAAATAACGAGTTTCCGAAATACCAGCAAATATTTTTTCAAACAATCTAGTTGATACTTCGTGGTAATGATCAGTACACAAATCCCACTTTGCTCACCAAATTTTGTTCTTCTATTTTGAAGCGTTCGTCTACCGTAGCAGTTTTTATATTTAGGTTTCCCTCTGTTCTCTCCTATATAGATAGATGAATTTGGAACTCTAAATCCAACATGGATTGTAGTAGCTCTTTGAAACTTGACAAAATAAAGGAGTTCTCAATTTTGTCTCTATGGTTTGTTTCCTCTTCAAGTAGCCCTAGGCACAGACTGTGGAAAAGCACTTTCATTGAGAGGGGTTGCCAAGCTTCTAAGAAATAACGAGTTACCGAAATATCAGCAAATATTTTTTCACCCAAATTTGATGATTCTTTTTGGTAATGATCAGTACACAAATCCCACTTGGCTCACCAAATTTTGTTCTTCTAGGTTGAAGCGTTCGTCTACAGTAGCAGTTTTTATATTTAGGTTTCTCTCTGTTCTCTCCTATATAGATAGATGAATTTGGAACTCTAAATCCAACATGGTTTGTAGTAGCTCTTTGAAACTTGAGAAAATAAAGGAGTTCTCAGATTTGTCCCTATGGCTTGTTTCCTCTTCAAGTAGCCCTAGGCGCAGACTGTGGAAAAGCACTTTCATTGAGAGGGGTTGCCAAGCTTCTAAGAAATAACGAGTTTCCGAAATACCAGCAAATATTTTTTCACCCAACCTTGATGATACTTGGTGGTAATGATCAGTACACATATCCCACTTGGCTTACCAAATTTTTTTCTTCTAGGTTGAAGCGTTCGTCTACAGTAGCAGTTTTATATTTAAGTTTCCCTCGGTTCTCTCCTATATAGATAGATGAATTTGAAACTCTAAATCCAACATGGTTTGTAGTAGCTGTTTGAAACTTGACAAAATAAAGGAGTTCTCAGTTTTGTCTCTATGGTTGGTTTCCTCTTCAAGTAGCCCTAGGCACAGACTGTGGAAAGCACTTTCATTGAGATGGGTTGCCAAGCTTCTAAGAAATAACGAGTTTCCGAAATACCAGCAAATATTTTTTCACCCAATCTTGATGATACTTGGTGGTAATGATCAGTACACAAATCCCACTTGGCTCACCAAATTTTGTTCTTCTAGGTTGAAGCGTTCGTGTACAGTAGCAGTTTTTATATTTAGGTTCATCTGTTCTCTCCTATATAGATAGATGAATTTGGAACTCTAAATCCAACATGGTTTGTAGTAGCTCTTTGAAACTTGAAAAAAATAAAGGAGTTCTCAGTTTTGTCTCTATGGTTTGTTTCCTCTTCAAGTAGCCCTAGGCACAGACTGTGGAAAAGCACTTTCATTGAGAGGGGTTGCCAAGCTTCTAGGAAATAACGAGTTTCCGAAAGACCAACAAATATTTTTTTAACCAAATTTGATGATTCTTGGTGGTAACGATCAGTACACAAATCCCACTTGGCTCACGAAATTTTGTACTTCTAGTTTGAAGCTTTCGTCTACAGTAGCAGTTTTTATATTTAGGTTTCCCTCTGTTCTCTCCTATATAGAAAGATGAATTTGGAACTCTAAATCCAACATGGTATGTAGTAGCTCTTTGAAACTTGACAAAATAAAGGAGTTCTCAGTTTTGTCTCTATGGTTTGTTTCCTCTTAAAGTAGCCCCAGGCACAGACTGTGGAAAGCACTTGCATTGAGATGGGTTGCCAAGCTTCTAAGAAATAACGAGTTTCCGAAATACCAGCAAATATTTTTTCACCCAATCTAGTTGATACTTCGTGATAATGATCAGTACACAAATCCCACTTTGCTCACCAAATTTTGTTCTTCTATTTTGAAGCATTCGTCTACCGTAGCAGTTTTTATATTTAGGTTTCCCTCTGTTCTCTCCTATATAGATAGATGAATTTGGAACTCTAAATCCAACATGGATTGTAGTAGCTCTTTGAAACTTGACAAAATAAAGGAGTTCTCAATTTTGTCTCTATGGTTTGTTTCCTCTTCAAGTAGCCCTAGGCACAGACTGTGGAAAAGCACTTTCATTGAGAGGGACTGCCAAGCTTCTAAGAAATAACGAGTTACCGAAATATCAGCAAACATTTTTTCACCCAAATTTGATGATTCTTTTTGGTAATGATCAGTACACAAATCCCACATGGCTCACCAAATTTTGTTCTTCTAGGTTGAAGCGTTCGTCTACAGTAGCAGTTTTTATATTTAGGTTTCCCTCTGTTCTCTCCTATATAGATAGATGAATTTGGAACTCTAAATCCAACATGGTTTGTAGTAACTCTTTGAAACTTGACAAAATAAAGGAGTTCTCAGTTTTGTCTCTATGGATTGTTTCCTCTTAAAGTAGCCGTAGGCACAGACTGTGGAAAGCACTTTCATTGAGATGGGTTGCCAAGCTTCTAAGAAATAACGAGTTTCCGAAATACCAGCAAATATTTTTTCACACAATCTAGTTGATACTTGGTGGTAATGATCAGTACACAAATCCCACTTGGCTTACCAAATTTTTTTCTTCTAGGTTGAAGCGTTCGTCTACAGTAGCAGTTTTATATTTAAGTTTCCCTCGGTTCTCTCCTATATAGATAGATGAATTTGAAACTCTAAATCCAACATGGTTTGTAGTAGCTCTTTGAAACGTGACAAAATAAAAAAGTTCTCAGTTTTGTCTCTATGGTTTGTTTCCTCTTCATGTAGCCCTAGGCACAAACTGTGGAAAAGCACTTTCATTGAGAGAGGTTGCCAAGCTTCTAAGAAATTACGAGTTTCCGAAATACCAGCAAATATTTTTTCACCCAATCTTGATGATACTTGGTGGTAATGATCAGTACACAAATCCCACTTGGCTTACCAAATTTTGTTCTTCTAGGTTGAAGCGTTCGTCTACAGTAGCAGTTTTTATATTTAGGTTTCCCTCTGTTCTCTCCTATATTGATAGATGAATTTGGAACTCTAAATCCAACATGCTTTATAGTAGCTCCTTGAAACTTGACAAAATAAAGGAGTTCTCAGTTTTGTCTCTATGGTTTGTTTCCTCTTCAAGTAGCCCTAGGCACAGACTGTGGAAAAGCACTTTCATTGAGAGGGGTTGCCAAGCTTCTAAGAAATTCCGAGTTTCCGAAATACCAGCAAATATTTTTTCACCCAATCTTGATGATACTTGGTGGTAATGATCAGTACACAAATCCCACTTGGCTCACCAAATTTTGTTCTTCTAGGTTGAAGCGTTCGTGTACAGTAGCAGTTTTTATATTTAGGTTCATCTGTTCTCTCCTATATAGATAGATGAATTTGGAACTCTAAATCCAACATGGTTTGTAGTAGCTCTTTGAAACTTGAAAAAAATAAAGGAGTTCTCAGTTTTGTCTCTATGGTTTGTTTCCTCTTCAAGTAGCCCTAGGCACAGACTGTGGAAAAGCACTTTCATTGAGAGGGGTTGCCAAGCTTCTAGGAAATAACGAGTTTCCGAAAGACCAACAAATATTTTTTTAACCAAATTTGATGATTCTTGGTGGTAACGATCAGTACACAAATCCCACTTGGCTCACGAAATTTTGTACTTCTAGTTTGAAGCTTTCGTCTACAGTAGCAGTTTTTATATTTAGGTTTCCCTGTGTTCTCTCCTATATAGATAGATGAATTTGGAACTCTAAATCCAACATGGTATGTAGTAGCTCTTTGAAACTTGACAAAATAAAGGAGTTCTCAGTTTTGTCTCTATGGTTTGTTTCCTCTTAAAGTAGCCCTAGGCACAGACTGTGGAAAGCACTTGCATTGAGATGGGTTGCCAAGCTTCTAAGAAATAACGAGTTTCCGAAATACCAGCAAATATTTTTTCAAACAATCTAGTTGATACTTCGTGGTAATGATCAGTACACAAATCCCACTTTGCTCACCAAATTTTGTTCTTCTATTTTGAAGCGTTCGTCTACCGTAGCAGTTTTTATATTTAGGTTTCCCTCTGTTCTCTCCTATATAGATAGATGAATTTGGAACTCTAAATCCAACATGGATTGTAGTAGCTCTTTGAAACTTGACAAAATAAAGGAGTTCTCAATTTTGTCTCTATGGTTTGTTTCCTCTTCAAGTAGCCCTAGGCACAGACTGTGGAAAAGCACTTTCATTGAGAGGGGTTGCCAAGCTTCTAAGAAATAACGAGTTACCGAAATATCAGCAAATATTTTTTCACCCAAATTTGATGATTCTTTTTGGTAATGATCAGTACACAAATCCCACTTGGCTCACCAAATTTTGTTCTTCTAGGTTGAAGCGTTCGTCTACAGTAGCAGTTTTTATATTTAGGTTTCTCTCTGTTCTCTCCTATATAGATAGATGAATTTGGAACTCTAAATCCAACATGGTTTGTAGTAGCTCTTTGAAACTTGAGAAAATAAAGGAGTTCTCAGATTTGTCCCTATGGCTTGTTTCCTCTTCAAGTAGCCCTAGGCGCAGACTGTGGAAAAGCACTTTCATTGAGAGGGGTTGCCAAGCTTCTAAGAAATAACGAGTTTCCGAAATACCAGCAAATATTTTTTCACCCAACCTTGATGATACTTGGTGGTAATGATCAGTACACATATCCCACTTGGCTTACCAAATTTTTTTCTTCTAGGTTGAAGCGTTCGTCTACAGTAGCAGTTTTATATTTAAGTTTCCCTCGGTTCTCTCCTATATAGATAGATGAATTTGAAACTCTAAATCCAACATGGTTTGTAGTAGCTGTTTGAAACTTGACAAAATAAAGGAGTTCACAGTTTTGTCTCTATGGTTGGTTTCCTCTTCAAGTAGCCCTAGGCACAGACTGTGGAAAGCACTTTCATTGAGATGGGTTGCCAAGCTTCTAAGAAATAACGAGTTTCCGAAATACCAGCAAATATTTTTTCACCCAATCTTGATGATACTTGGTGGTAATGATCAGTACACAAATCCCACTTGGCTCACCAAATTTTGTTCTTCTAGGTTGAAGCGTTCGTGTACAGTAGCAGTTTTTATATTTAGGTTCATCTGTTCTCTCCTATATAGATAGATGAATTTGGAACTCTAAATCCAACATGGTTTGTAGTAGCTCTTTGAAACTTGAAAAAAATAAAGGAGTTCTCAGTTTTGTCTCTATGGTTTGTTTCCTCTTCAAGTAGCCCTAGGCACAGACTGTGGAAAAGCACTTTCATTGAGAGGGGTTGCCAAGCTTCTAGGAAATAACGAGTTTCCGAAAGACCAACAAATATTTTTTTAACCAAATTTGATGATTCTTGGTGGTAACGATCAGTACACAAATCCCACTTGGCTCACGAAATTTTGTACTTCTAGTTTGAAGCTTTCGTCTACAGTAGCAGTTTTTATATTTAGGTTTCCCTCTGTTCTCTCCTATATAGAAAGATGAATTTGGAACTCTAAATCCAACATGGTATGTAGTAGCTCTTTGAAACTTGACAAAATGAAGGAGTTCTCAGTTTTGTCTCTATGGTTTGTTTCCTCTTAAAGTAGCCCCAGGCACAGACTGTGGAAAGCACTTGCATTGAGATGGGTTGCCAAGCTTCTAAGAAATAACGAGTTTCCGAAATACCAGCAAATATTTTTTCACCCAATCTAGTTGATACTTCGTGATAATGATCAGTACACAAATCCCACTTTGCTCACCAAATTTTGTTCTTCTATTTTGAAGCGTTCGTCTACCGTAGCAGTTTTTATATTTAGGTTTCCCTCTGTTCTCTCCTATATAGATAGATGAATTTGGAACTCTAAATCCAACATGGATTGTAGTAGCTCTTTGAAACTTGACAAAATAAAGGAGTTCTCAATTTTGTCTCTATGGTTTGTTTCCTCTTCAAGTAGCCCTAGGCACAGACTGTGGAAAAGCACTTTCATTGAGAGGGACTGCCAAGCTTCTAAGAAATAACGAGTTACCGAAATATCAGCAAACATTTTTTCACCCAAATTTAATGATTCTTTTTGGTAATGATCAGTACACAAATCCCACATGGCTCACCAAATTTTGTTCTTCTAGGTTGAAGCGTTCGTCTACAGTAGCAGTTTTGATATTTAGGTTTCCCTCTGTTCTCTCCTATATAGATAGATGAATTTGGAACTCTAAATCCAACATGGTTTGTAGTAACTCTTTGAAACTTGACAAAATAAAGGAGTTCTCAGTTTTGTCTCTATGGATTGTTTCCTCTTAAAGTAGCCGTAGGCACAGACTGTGGAAAGCACTTTCATTGAGATGGGTTGCCAAGCTTCTAAGAAATAACGAGTTTCCGAAATACCAGCAAATATTTTTTCACACAATCTAGTTGATACTTGGTGGTAATGATCAGTACACAAATCCCACTTGGCTCACCAAATTTTGTTCTTCTAGGTTGAAGCGTTCGTCTACAGTAGCAGTTTTTATATTTAGGTTTCTCTCTGTTCTCTCCTATATAGATAGATGAATTTGGAACTCTAAATCCAACATGGTTTGTAGTAGCTCTTTGAAACTTGAGAAAATAAAGGAGTTCTCAGATTTGTCCCTATGGCTTGTTTCCTCTTCAAGTAGCCCTAGGCGCAGACTGTGGAAAAGCACTTTCATTGAGAGGGGTTGCCAAGCTTCTAAGAAATAACGAGTTTCCGAAATACCAGCAAATATTTTTTCACCCAACCTTGATGATACTTGGTGGTAATGATCAGTACACATATCCCACTTGGCTTACCAAATTTTTTTCTTCTAGGTTGAAGCGTTCGTCTACAGTAGCAGTTTTATATTTAAGTTTCCCTCGGTTCTCTCCTATATAGATAGATGAATTTGAAACTCTAAATCCAACATGGTTTGTAGTAGCTCTTTGAAACGTGACAAAATAAAAAAGTTCTCAGTTTTGTCTCTATGGTTTGTTTCCTCTTCATGTAGCCCTAGGCACAAACTGTGGAAAAGCACTTTCATTGAGAGAGGTTGCCAAGCTTCTAAGAAATTACGAGTTTCCGAAATACCAGCAAATATTTTTTCACCCAATCTTGATGATACTTGGTGGTAATGATCAGTACACAAATCCCACTTGGCTTACCAAATTTTGTTCTTCTAGGTTGAAGCGTTCGTCTACAGTAGCAGTTTTTATATTTAGGTTTCCCTCTGTTCTCTCCTATATTGATAGATGAATTTGGAACTCTAAATCCAACATGCTTTATAGTAGCTCCTTGAAACTTGACAAAATAAAGGAGTTCTCAGTTTTGTCTCTATGGTTTGTTTCCTCTTCAAGTAGCCCTAGGCACAGACTGTGGAAAAGCACTTTCATTGAGAGGGGTTGCCAAGCTTCTAAGAAATTCCGAGTTTCCGAAATACCAGCAAATATTTTTTCACCCAATCTTGATGATACTTGGTGGTAATGATCAGTACACAAATCCCACTTGGCTCACCAAATTTTGTTCTTTTATGTTGAAGCGTTCGTCTACAGTAGCAGTTTTTATATTTAGGTTCATCTGTTCTCTCCTATATAGATAGATGAATTTGGAACTCTAAATCCAACATGGTTTGTAGTAGCTCTTTGAAACTTGAAAAAAATAAAGGAGTTCTCAGTTTTGTCTCTATGGTTTGTTTCCTCTTCAAGTAGCCCTAGGCACAGACTGTGGAAAAGCACTTTCATTGAGAGGTGTTGCCAAGCTTCTAGGAAATAACGAGTTTCCGAAAGACCAACAAATATTTTTTCAACCAAATTTGATGAATCTTGGTGGTAACGATCAGTACACAAATCCCACTTGGCTCACGAAATTTTGTACTTCTAGTTTGAAGCTTTCGTCTACAGTAGCAGTTTTTATATTTAGGTTTCCCTCTGTTCTCTCCTATATAGATATATGAATTTGGAAATCTAAATCCAACATGGTATGTAGTAGCTCTTTGAAACTTGACAAAATAAAGGAGTTCTCAGTTTAGTCTCTATGGTTTGTTTCCTCTTAAAGTAGCCCTAGGCACAGACTGTGGAAAGCACTTGCATTGAGAGGGGTTCCCAAGCTTCTAAGAAATAACGAGTTTCCGAAATACCAGCAAATATTTTTTCACCCAATCTTGATGATACTTGGTGGTAATGATCAGTACACAAATCCAACTTGGCTCACCAAATTTTGTTCTTCTAGGTTGAAGCGTTCGTCTACAGTAGCAGTTTTTATATTTAGGTTTCTCTCTGTTCTCTCCTATATAGATAGATGAATTTGGAACTCTAAATCCAACATGGTTTGTAGTAGCTCTTTGAAACTTGAGAAAATAAAGGAGTTCTCAGATTTGTCCCTATGGCTTGTTTCCTCTTCAAGTAGCCCTAGGCGCAGACTGTGGAAAAGCACTTTCATTGAGAGGGGTTGCCAAGCTTCTAAGAAATAACGAGTTTCCGAAATACCAGCAAATATTTTTTCACCCAACCTTGATGATACTTGGTGGTAATGATCAGTACACATATCCCTCTTGGCTTACCAAATTTTTTTCTTCTAGGTTGAAGCGTTCGTCTACAGTAGCAGTTTTATATTTAAGTTTCCCTCGGTTCTCTCCTATATAGATAGATGAATTTGAAACTCTAAATCCAACATGGTTTGTAGTAGCTCTTTGAAACGTGACAAAATAAAAAAGTTCTCAGTTTTGTCTCTATGGTTTGTTTCCTCTTCATGTAGCCCTAGGCACAAACTGTGGAAAAGCACTTTCATTGAGAGAGGTTGCCAAGCTTCTAAGAAATTACGAGTTTCCGAAATACCAGCAAATATTTTTTCACCCAATCTTGATGATACTTGGAGCTAATGATCAGTACACAAATCCCACTTGGCTCACCAAATTTTGTTCTTGTAGGTTGAAGCGTTCGTCTACAGTAGCAGTTTTTATATTTAGGTTTCCCTCTGTTCTCTCCTATATAGAAAGATGAATTTGGAACTCTAAATCCAACATGGTTTGTAGTAGCTCTTTGAAACTTGACAAAATAAAGGAGTTCTCAGTTTTGTCTCTATGGTTTGTTTCCTCTTCAAGTAGCCCTAGGCACAGACTGTGGAAAGCACTTGCATTGAGATGGGTTGCCAAGCATCTAAGAAAAAACGAGTTTCCGAAATACCAGCAAATATTTTTTCACCCAATCTAGTTGATACTTGGTGGTAATGATCAGTACACAAATCCCACTTTGCTCACCAAATTTTGTTCTTGTAGGTTGAAGCGTTCGTCTACCGTAGCAGTTTTTATATTTAGGTTTCCCTCTGTTCTCTCCTATATTGATAGATGAATTTGGAACTCTAAATCCAACATGGTTTGTAGTACATCTTTGAAACTTGACAAAATAAAGGAGTTCTCAATTTTGTCTCTATGGTTGGTTTCCTCTTCAAGTAGCCCTAGGCACAGACTGTGGAAAGCACTTTCATTGAGAGGGGTTGCCAAGCTTCTAAGAAATAACGAGTTACCGATATATCTGCAAATATTTTTTCACCCAAATTTGATGATTCTTTTTGGTAATGATCAGTACACAAATCCCACTTCGCTCACCAAATTTTGTTCTTCTAGGTTGAAGCGTTCGTCTACAGTAGCAGTTTTTATATTTAGGTTTCCCTCTCTTCTCTCCTATATAGATAGATGAATTTGGAACTCTAAATCCAACATGGTTTGTAGTAGCTCTTTGAAACTTGACAAAATAAAGGAGTTCTCAGATTTGTCTCTAAGCCTTGTTTCCTCTTCAAGTAGCCCTAGGCGCAGACTGTGGAAAAGCACTTTCATTGAGAGGGGTTGCCAAGCTTCTAAGAAATAACGAGTTTCCGAAATAACAGCAAATATTTTTTCACCCAATCTTGATGATACTTGGTGATAATGATCAGTACACAAATCCCACTTGGCTTACCAAATTTTGTTCTTCTAAGTTGAAGCGTTCGTCTACAGTACGAGTTTTTATATTTAGGTCTCCCTCTGTTCTCTACTATATAGATAGATGAATTTGGAACTCTAAATCCAACATGGTTTGTAGTAGCTCTTTGAAACTTGACAAAATAATGGAGTTCTCAGATTTGTCTCTATGGTTTGCTTCTTCTTCACATAGCCCTAGCCACAGACTGTGGAAAATCATTTTCATTGAGAGGGATTGCCAACCTTCTAAGAAATAACGAGTTTCCGAAATACCAGCAAATATTTGTTCACCCAATCTTGATGATACTTGGTGGTAATGATCAGTACACAAATTCCACTTGACTCACCAAATTTTGTTCTTCTAGGTTGAAGCGTTGTCTACAGTAGCAGTTTTTATATTTAGGTTTCCCTCGATTCTCTGATATATAGATAGATGAATTTGGAACTCTAAATCCAACATGGTTTGTAGTACATCTTTGAAACTTGACAAAATAAAGGAGTTCTCAGTTTTGTCTCTATAATTTCTTTTCTCTTAAAGTAGCCCTAGGCACAGATAGTGGAAAGCACTTTCATTGAGATGGGTTGCCAAGCTTCTAAGAAATAACGAGTTTCCGAAATACCAGCAAATATTTTTTCACACAATCTAGTTGATACTTGGTGGTAATGATCAGTACACAAATCCCACTTGGCTCACCAAATTTTGTTCTTCTAGGTTGAAGCGTTCGTCTACAGTAGCAGTTTTTATATTTAGGTTTCTCTCTGTTCTCTCCTATATAGATAGATGAATTTGGAACTCTAAATCCAACATGGTTTGTAGTACATCTTTGAAACTTGACAAAATAAAGGAGTTCTCAGTTTTGTCTCTATGGTTTGTTTCCGCTTCAAGTAGCCCTAGGCACAGACTGTGGAAAGCACTTTCATTGAGAGGGGTTGCCAAGCTTCTGCGAAATAACGAGTTTCCGAAATACCAGCAAATATTTTTTCACCCAAACTTGATAATACTTGGTGGTAATGATCAGTACACAAATCCCACTTGGCTCACCAAATTTTGTTCTTCTAGGCTGAAGCTTTCGTCTACAGTAGCAATTTTTATATTTAGGTTTCCCTCTGTTCTCTCCTATATTGATAGATGAATTTGGAACTCTAAATCCAACATGGTTTGTAGTAGCTCTTTGAAACTTGAAAAAAATAAAGGAGTTCTCAGTTTTGTCTCTATGGTTTGTTTCCTCTTCAAGTAGCCCTAGGCACAGACTGTGGAAAAGCACTTTCATTGAGAGGGGTTGCCAAGCTTCTAGGAAATAACGAGTTTCCGAAAGACCAACAAATATTTTTTTAACCAAATTTGATGATTCTTGGTGGTAACGATCAGTACACAAATCCCACTTGGCTCACGAAATTTTGTACTTCTAGTTTGAAGCTTTCGTCTACAGTAGCAGTTTTTATATTTAGGTTTCCCTCTGTTCTCTCCTATATAGAAAGATGAATTTGGAACTCTAAATCCAACATGGTATGTAGTAGCTCTTTGAAACTTGACAAAATAAAGGAGTTCTCAGTTTTGTCTCTATGGTTTGTTTCCTCTTAAAGTAGCCCCAGGCACAGACTGTGGAAAGCACTTGCATTGAGATGGGTTGCCAAGCTTCTAAGAAATAACGAGTTTCCGAAATACCAGCAAATATTTTTTCACCCAATCTAGTTGATACTTCGTGATAATGATCAGTACACAAATCCCACTTTGCTCACCAAATTTTGTTCTTCTATTTTGAAGCGTTCGTCTACCGTAGCAGTTTTTATATTTAGGTTTCCCTCTGTTCTCTCCTATATAGATAGATGAATTTGGAACTCTAAATCCAACATGGATTGTAGTAGCTCTTTGAAACTTGACAAAATAAAGGAGTTCTCAATTTTGTCTCTATGGTTTGTTTCCTCTTCAAGTAGCCCTAGGCACAGACTGTGGAAAAGCACTTTCATTGAGAGGGACTGCCAAGCTTCTAAGAAATAACGAGTTACCGAAATATCAGCAAACATTTTTTCACCCAAATTTAATGATTCTTTTTGGTAATGATCAGTACACAAATCCCACATGGCTCACCAAATTTTGTTCTTCTAGGTTGAAGCGTTCGTCTACAGTAGCAGTTTTGATATTTAGGTTTCCCTCTGTTCTCTCCTATATAGATAGATGAATTTGGAACTCTAAATCCAACATGGTTTGTAGTAACTCTTTGAAACTTGACAAAATAAAGGAGTTCTCAGTTTTGTCTCTATGGATTGTTTCCTCTTAAAGTAGCCGTAGGCACAGACTGTGGAAAGCACTTTCATTGAGATGGGTTGCCAAGCTTCTAAGAAATAACGAGTTTCCGAAATACCAGCAAATATTTTTTCACACAATCTAGTTGATACTTGGTGGTAATGATCAGTACACAAATCCCACTTGGCTCACCAAATTTTGTTCTTCTAGGTTGAAGCGTTCGTCTACAGTAGCAGTTTTTATATTTAGGTTTCTCTCTGTTCTCTCCTATATAGATAGATGAATTTGGAACTCTAAATCCAACATGGTTTGTAGTAGCTCTTTGAAACTTGAGAAAATAAAGGAGTTCTCAGATTTGTCCCTATGGCTTGTTTCCTCTTCAAGTAGCCCTAGGCGCAGACTGTGGAAAAGCACTTTCATTGAGAGGGGTTGCCAAGCTTCTAAGAAATAACGAGTTTCCGAAATACCAGCAAATATTTTTTCACCCAACCTTGATGATACTTGGTGGTAATGATCAGTACACATATCCCACTTGGCTTACCAAATTTTTTTCTTCTAGGTTGAAGCGTTCGTCTACAGTAGCAGTTTTATATTTAAGTTTCCCTCGGTTCTCTCCTATATAGATAGATGAATTTGAAACTCTAAATCCAACATGGTTTGTAGTAGCTCTTTGAAACGTGACAAAATAAAAAAGTTCTCAGTTTTGTCTCTATGGTTTGTTTCCTCTTCATGTAGCCCTAGGCACAAACTGTGGAAAAGCACTTTCATTGAGAGAGGTTGCCAAGCTTCTAAGAAATTACGAGTTTCCGAAATACCAGCAAATATTTTTTCACCCAATCTTGATGATACTTGGTGGTAATGATCAGTACACAAATCCCACTTGGCTTACCAAATTTTGTTCTTCTAGGTTGAAGCGTTCGTCTACAGTAGCAGTTTTTATATTTAGGTTTCCCTCTGTTCTCTCCTATATTGATAGATGAATTTGGAACTCTAAATCCAACATGCTTTATAGTAGCTCCTTGAAACTTGACAAAATAAAGGAGTTCTCAGTTTTGTCTCTATGGTTTGTTTCCTCTTCAAGTAGCCCTAGGCACAGACTGTGGAAAAGCACTTTCATTGAGAGGGGTTGCCAAGCTTCTAAGAAATTCCGAGTTTCCGAAATACCAGCAAATATTTTTTCACCCAATCTTGATGATACTTGGTGGTAATGATCAGTACACAAATCCCACTTGGCTCACCAAATTTTGTTCTTTTATGTTGAAGCGTTCGTCTACAGTAGCAGTTTTTATATTTAGGTTCATCTGTTCTCTCCTATATAGATAGATGAATTTGGAACTCTAAATCCAACATGGTTTGTAGTAGCTCTTTGAAACTTGAAAAAAATAAAGGAGTTCTCAGTTTTGTCTCTATGGTTTGTTTCCTCTTCAAGTAGCCCTAGGCACAGACTGTGGAAAAGCACTTTCATTGAGAGGTGTTGCCAAGCTTCTAGGAAATAACGAGTTTCCGAAAGACCAACAAATATTTTTTCAACCAAATTTGATGAATCTTGGTGGTAACGATCAGTACACAAATCCCACTTGGCTCACGAAATTTTGTACTTCTAGTTTGAAGCTTTCGTCTACAGTAGCAGTTTTTATATTTAGGTTTCCCTCTGTTCTCTCCTATATAGATATATGAATTTGGAAATCTAAATCCAACATGGTATGTAGTAGCTCTTTGAAACTTGACAAAATAAAGGAGTTCTCAGTTTAGTCTCTATGGTTTGTTTCCTCTTAAAGTAGCCCTAGGCACAGACTGTGGAAAGCACTTGCATTGAGAGGGGTTCCCAAGCTTCTAAGAAATAACGAGTTTCCGAAATACCAGCAAATATTTTTTCACCCAATCTTGATGATACTTGGTGGTAATGATCAGTACACAAATCCAACTTGGCTCACCAAATTTTGTTCTTCTAGGTTGAAGCGTTCGTCTACAGTAGCAGTTTTTATATTTAGGTTTCTCTCTGTTCTCTCCTATATAGATAGATGAATTTGGAACTCTAAATCCAACATGGTTTGTAGTAGCTCTTTGAAACTTGAGAAAATAAAGGAGTTCTCAGATTTGTCCCTATGGCTTGTTTCCTCTTCAAGTAGCCCTAGGCGCAGACTGTGGAAAAGCACTTTCATTGAGAGGGGTTGCCAAGCTTCTAAGAAATAACGAGTTTCCGAAATACCAGCAAATATTTTTTCACCCAACCTTGATGATACTTGGTGGTAATGATCAGTACACATATCCCTCTTGGCTTACCAAATTTTTTTCTTCTAGGTTGAAGCGTTCGTCTACAGTAGCAGTTTTATATTTAAGTTTCCCTCGGTTCTCTCCTATATAGATAGATGAATTTGAAACTCTAAATCCAACATGGTTTGTAGTAGCTCTTTGAAACGTGACAAAATAAAAAAGTTCTCAGTTTTGTCTCTATGGTTTGTTTCCTCTTCATGTAGCCCTAGGCACAAACTGTGGAAAAGCACTTTCATTGAGAGAGGTTGCCAAGCTTCTAAGAAATTACGAGTTTCCGAAATACCAGCAAATATTTTTTCACCCAATCTTGATGATACTTGGAGCTAATGATCAGTACACAAATCCCACTTGGCTCACCAAATTTTGTTCTTGTAGGTTGAAGCGTTCGTCTACAGTAGCAGTTTTTATATTTAGGTTTCCCTCTGTTCTCTCCTATATAGAAAGATGAATTTGGAACTCTAAATCCAACATGGTTTGTAGTAGCTCTTTGAAACTTGACAAAATAAAGGAGTTCTCAGTTTTGTCTCTATGGTTTGTTTCCTCTTCAAGTAGCCCTAGGCACAGACTGTGGAAAGCACTTGCATTGAGATGGGTTGCCAAGCATCTAAGAAAAAACGAGTTTCCGAAATACCAGCAAATATTTTTTCACCCAATCTAGTTGATACTTGGTGGTAATGATCAGTACACAAATCCCACTTTGCTCACCAAA
>NW_027511314.1:0-26290 GCF_048772815.1 Callospermophilus lateralis
AACGCTGTTGGATTTAGAGTTCCAAATTCATCTATCTATATAGGAGAGAACAGAGAGAAACCTAAATATAAAAACTGCTACTGTAGACGAACGCTTCAACCTAGAAGAACAAAATTTGGTGAGCCAAGTGGGATTTGTGTACTGATCATTACCACCAAGTATCAACAAGATTGTGTGAAAAAATATTTGCTGGTATTTCGGAAACTCGTTATTTCTTAGAAGCTTGGCAACCCATCTCAATGAAAGTGCTTTCCACAGTCTGTGCCTAGGGCTACTTGAAGAGGAAACAAACCATAGAGACAAATCTGAGAACTCCTTTATTTTGTCAAGTTTCAAAGAGCTACTACAAACCATGTTGGATTTAGAGTTCCAAATTCATCTTTCTATATAGGAGAGAACAGAGGGAAACCTAAATATAAAAACTGCTACTGTAGACGAACGCTTCAACCAAGAAGAACAAAATTTGGTGAGCCAAGTGGGATTTGTGTACTGATCATTAGCTCCAAGTATCATCAAGATTGGGTGAAAAAATATTTGCTGGTATTTCGAAACTCGTTATTTCTTAGAAGCTTGGCAACCCCTCTCAATGAAAGTGCTTTCCCACAGTCTGTGCCTACGGCTACTTGAAGAGGAAACAAACCATAGAGACAAATCTGAGACCTCCTTTATTTTGTCAAGTTTCAAAGAGCTACTACAAACCATGTTGGATTTAGAGTTCCAAATTCATCTATCTATATAGGAGAGAACAGAGAGAAACCTAAATATAAAAACTGCTACTGTAGACGAACGCTTCAACCTAGAAGAACAAAATTTGGGGAGCCAAGTGGGATTTGTATACTGATTATTACCACCAAGTATCAACAAGATTGTGTGAAATAATATTTGCTGGTATTTCGGAAACTCGTAATTTCTTAGAAGCTTGGCAACCCATCTCAATGAAAGTGCTTTCCACAGTCTGTGCCTAGGGCTACTTGAAGAGGAAACAAACCATAGAGACAAAACTGAGAACTCCTTCATTTTGTCAAGTTTCAAAGAGCTACTACAAACCATGTTGGATTTAGAGTTCCAAATTCATCTTTCTATATAGGAGAGAACAGAGGGAAACCTAAATATAAAAACTGCTACTGTAGACGAACGCTTCAACCTAGAAGAACAAAATTTGGTAAGCCAAGTGGGATTTGTGTAGTGATCATTACCACCAAGTATCATCAAGATTGGGTGAAAAAATATTTGCTGGTATTTCGCAAACTCGTTATTTCTTAGAAGCTTGGCAACCCCTCTCAATGAAAGTGCTATTCCACAGTCTGTGCCTAGGGCTACTTTAAGAGGAAACAAACCATAGAGGCAAATCTGAGAATTCCTTTATTTTGTCAAGTTTCAAAGAGCTACTGCAAACGCTGTTGGATTTAGAGTTCCAAATTCATCTATCTATATAGGAGAGAACAGAGAGAAACCTAAATATAAAAACTGCTACTGTAGACGAACGCTTCAACCTAGAAGAACAAAATTTGGTGAGCCAAGTGGGATTTGTGTACTGATCATTACCACCAAGTATCAACAAGATTGTGTGAAAAAATATTTGCTGGTATTTCGGAAACTCGTTATTTCTTAGAAGCTTGGCAACCCATCTCAATGAAAGTGCTTTCCACAGTCTGTGCCTAGGGCTACTTGAAGTGGAAACAAACCATAGAGAAAAATCGGAAAACTCCTTTATTTTGTCAAGTTTCAAAGAGCTACTACAAACCGTGTGGGATTTAGAGTTCCAAATTCATCTATCTATATGGGAGAGAACCGAGGGAAACTTAAATATAAAAACTGCTACTGTAGACGAACGCTTCAACCTAGAAGAACAAAATTTCGTGAGCCAAGTGGGATTTCTGTACTGATCATTACCACCAAGAATCATCAAATTTGGGTGAAAAAATATTTGCTGGTATTTCGAAACTCGTTATTTCTTAGAAGCTTGGCAACCCCTCTCAATGAAAGTGCTTTCCCACAGTCTGTGCCTACGGCTACTTGAAGAGGAAACAAACCATAGAGACAAATCTGAGACCTCCTTTATTTGTCAAGTTTCAAAGAGCTACTACAAACCATGTTGGATTTAGAGTTCCAAATTCATCTATCTATATAGGAGAGAACAGAGAGAAACCTAAATATAAAAACTGCTACTCTAGACGAACGCTTCAACCAAGAAGAACAAAATTTGTTGATCCAAGTGGGATTTGTGTACTGATCATTAGCTCCAATTATCATCAAGATTGGGTGAAAAAATATTTGCTGGTATTTCTGAAACTCGTTATTTCTTAGAAGCTTGGAAACCCCTCTCAATGAAAGTGCTTTCCCACAGTCTGTGCCTACGGCTACTTGAAGAGGAAACACACCATAGAGACAAATCTGAGACCTCCTTTATTTGTCAAGTTTCAAAGAGCTACTACAAACCATGTTGGATTTAGAGTTCCAAATTCATCTATCTATATAGGAGAGAACAGAGAGAAACCTAAATATAAAAACTGCTACTGTAGACGAACGCTTCAACCAAGAAGAACAAAATTTGGTGATCCAAGTGGGATTTGTGTACTGATCATTAGCTCCAATTATCATCAAGATTGGGTGAAAAAATATTTGCTGGTATTTCTGAAACTCGTTATTTCTTAGAAGCTTGGCAACCCCTCTCAATGAAAGTGCTTTTCCAAAGTCTGTGCCTAGGGCTATTTGAAGAGGAAACAAACCATAGAGAAAAATTAGAGAACTCCTTTATTTTGTCAAGTTTCAAAAAGCTACTACAAACCATGTTGGATTTAGAGGTCCAAATTCATCTATCTATATAGGAGAGAACAGAGAGAAACCTAAATATAAAAACTGCTACTGTAGACGAACGCTTCAACCTAGAAGAACAAAATTTGGTGAGCCAAGTGGGATTTGTGTACTGATCATTACTACCAAGTATCAACAAGATTGTGTGAAAAAATATTTGCTGGTATTTCGGAAACTCGTTATTTCTTAGAAGCTTGGCAACCCATCTCAATGAAAGTGCTTTCCACAGTCTGTGCCTAGGGCTACTTGAAGAGGAAACAAACCATAGAGACAAAACTGAGAACTCTTTTATTTTGTCAAGTTTCAAAGAGCTACTACAAACCATGTTGGATTTAGAGTTCCAAATTCATCTTTCTATATAGGAGAGAACAGAGGGAAACCTAAATATAAAAACTGCTACTGTAGACGAACGCTTCAACCAAGAAGAACAAAATTTGGTGATCCAAGTGGGATTTGTGTACTGATCATTAGCTCCAAGTATCATCAAGATTGGGTGAAAAAATATTTGCTGGTATTTCGGAAACTCGTTATTTCTTAGAAGCTTGGCAACCCCTCTCAATGAAAGTGCTTTTCCAAAGTCTGTGCCTAGGGCTACTTGAAGAGGAAACAAAACATAGAGAAAAACTCAGAGAACTCCTTTATTTTGTCAAGTTTCAAAGAGCTACTACAAACCATGTTGGATTTAAAGTTCCAAATTCATCTTTCTATATAGGAGAGAACCGAGGGAAACTTAAATATAAAAACTGCTACTGTAGACGAACGCTTCAACCTAGAAGAACAAAATTTCGTGAGCCAAGTGGGATTTGTGTACTGATCATTACCACCAAGAATCATCAAATTTGGGTGAAAAAATATTTGCTGGTATTTCGAAACTCGTTATTTCTTAGAAGCTTGGCAACGCCTCTCAATGAAAGTGCTTTCCCACAGTCTGTGCCTACGCCTACTTGAAGAGAAAACAAACCATAGAGACAAATCTGAGACCTCCTTTATTTTGTCAAGTTTCAAAGAGCTACTACAAACCATATTGGATTTAGAGTTCCAAATTCATCTTTCAATATACGAGAGAACAGAGGGAAACCTAAATATAAAAACTGCTACTGTAGACGAACGCTTCAACCAAGAAGAACAAAATTTGGTGATCCAAGTGGGATTTGTGTACTGATCATTAGCTCCAAGTATCATCAAGATTGGGTGAAAAAATATTTGCTGGTATTTCGGAAACTCGTTATTTCTTAGAAGCTTGGCAACCCCTCTCAATGAAAGTGCTTTTCCAAAGTCTGTGACTATTGCTACTTGAAGATGAAACAAACCATAGAGAAAAATCAGAGAACTCCTTTATTTTGTCAAGTTTCAAAGAGCTACTACAAACCATGTTGGATTTAGAGTTGAAAATTCATCTATCTATATAGGAGAGAACAGAGAGAAACCTAAATATAAAAACTGCTACTCTAGACGAACGCTTCAACCTAGAAGAACAAAATTTGGTGAGCCAAGTGGGATTTGTGTACTGATCATTACCACTAAGTATCAACAAGATTGTGTGAAAAAATATTTGCTGGTATTTCGGAAACTCGTTATTTCTTAGAAGCTTGGCAACCCATCTCAATGAAAGTGCTTTCCACAGTCTGTGCCTAGGGCTACTTGAAGAGGAAACAAACCATAGAGACAAAACTGAGAACTCCTTTATTTTGTCAAGTTTCTAAGAGCTACTACAAACCATGTTGGATTTAGAGTTCCAAATTCATCTTTCTATATAGGAGAGAACAGAGGGAAACCTAAATATAAAAACTGCTACTGTAGACTAATGCTTCAACCAAGAAGAACAAAATTTGGTGAGCCAAGTGGGTTTTGTGTACTGATCATTAGCTCCAAGTATCATCAAGATTGGGTGAAAAAATATTTGCTGGTATTTTGGAAACTCGTTATTTCTTAGAAGCTTGGCAACCCCTCTCAATGAAAGTGCTATTCCACAGTCTGTGACTAGGGCTACTTTAAGAGGAAACAAACCATAGAGGCAAATCTGAGAACTCCTTTATTTTGTCAAGTTTCAAAGAGCTACTACAAAATATGTTGGATTTAGAGTTCCAAATTCATCTATCTATATATGAGAGAACAAACGGAAACCTAAATATAAAAACTGCTACTGTAGACGAAAGCTTCAAACTAGAAGAACAAAATTTCGTGAGCCAAGTGGGATTTGTGTACTGATCATTACCACCAAAAATCATCAAATTTGGGTGAAAAAATATTTGCTGGTATTTCGAAAATCGTTATTTCTTAGAAGCTTGGCAACCCCTCTCAATTAAAGTGCTTCTCCACAGTCTGTGCGTAGGGCTACTTGAAGAGGAAACAAACCATAGAGACAAATCTGAGACCTCCTTTATTTTGTCAAGTTTCAAAGAGCTACTGCAAACCCTGTTGGATTTAGAGTTCCAAATTCATCTATCTATATAGGAGAGAACAGAGAGAAACCTAAATATAAAAACTGCTACTGTAGACGAACGCTTCAACCGAGAAGAACAAAATTTGGTGAGCAAAGTGGGATTTGTGTACTGATCATTACCACCAAGTATCAACAAGATTGTGTGAAAAAATATTTGCTGGTATTTCGGAAACTCGTTATTTCTTAGAAGCTTGGCAACCCATCTCAATGAAAGTGCTTTCCACAGTCTGTGCCTAGGGCTACTTGAAGAGGAAACAAACCATAGAGACAAAACTGAGAACTCGTTTATTTTGTCAAGTTTCAAAGAGTTACTACAAACCATGTTGGATTTAGAGTTCCAAATTCATCTTTCTATATAGGAGAGAACAGAGGGAAACCTAAATATAAAAACTGCTACTGTAGACGAACGCTTCAACCAAGAAGAACAAATTTGGTGAGCCAAGTGGGATTTGTGTACTGATCATTAGCTCCAAGTATCATCAAGATTGGGTGAAAAAATATTTGCTGGTATTTCTGAAACTCGTTATTTCTTAGAAGCTTGGCAACCCTTCTCAATGAAAGTGCTTTTCCAAAGTCTGTGCCTAGGGCTACTTGAAGAGGAAACAAACCATAGAGAAAAATCAGAGAACTCCTTTATTTTGTCAAGTTTCAAAGAGCTACTACAAACCATGTTGGATTTAGAGTTCCAAATTCATCTATCTATATAGGAGAGAACCGAGGGAAACTTAAATATAGAAACTGCTACTGTAGACGAACGCTTCAACCTAGAAGAACAAAATTTCGTGAGCCAAGTGGGATTTGTGTACTGATCACTACCACCAAGAATCATCAAATTTGGGTGAAAAAATATTTGCTGGTATTTCGAAACTCGTTATTTCATAGAAGCTTGGCAAACCCTCTCAATGAAAGTGCTTTCCCACAGTCTGTGCCTACGGCTACTTGAAGAGGAAACAAACCATAGAGACAAATCTGAGACCTCCTTTATTTTGTCAAGTTTCAAAGAGCTACTACAAACCATGTTGGATTTAGAGTTCCAAATTCATTTATCTATATAGGAGACAACAGAGAGAAACCTAACTATAAAAATTGCTACTGTAGACGAACGCTTCAACCTAGAAGAACAAAATTTGGTGAGCCAAGTGGGATTTGTATACTCATCATTACCACCAAGTATCAACAAGATTGTGTGAAATAATATTTGCTGGTATTTCGGAAACTCGTAATTTCTTAGAAGCTTGGCAACCCATCTCAATGAAAGTGCTTTCCACAGTCTGTGCCTAGGGCTACTTGAAGAGGAAACAAACCATAGAGACAAAACTGAGAACTACTTTATTTAGTCAAGTTTCAAAGAGCTACTACAAACCATGTTGGATTTAGAGTTGAAAATTCATCTATCTATATAGGAGAGAACAGAGAGAAACCTAAATATAAAAACTGCTACTCTAGACGAACGCTTCAACCTAGAAGAACAAAATTTGGTGAGCCAAGTGGGATTTGTGTACTGATCATTACCACCAAGTATCAACAAGATTGTGTGAAAAAATATTTGCTGGTATTTCGGAAACTCGTTATTTCTTAGAAGCTTGGCAACCCATCTCAATGAAAGTGCTTTCCACAGTCTGTGCCTAGGGCTACTTGAAGAGGAAACAAACCATAGAGACAAAACTGAGAACTCCTTTATTTTGTCAAGTTTCAAAGAGCTACTACAAACCATGTTCGATTTAGAGTTCCAAATTCATCTTTCTATATAGGAGAGAACAGAGGGAAACCTAAATATAAAAACTGCTACTGTAGACGAATGCTTCAACCAAGAAGAACAAAATTTGGTGAGCCAAGTGGGTTTTGTGTACTGATCATTAGCTCCAAGTATCATCAAGATTGGGTGAAAAAATATTTGCTGGTATTTCGGAAACTCGTTATTTCTTAGAAGCTTGGCAACCCCTCTCAATGAAAGTGCTTTTCCAAAGTCTGTGCCTAGGGCTACTTGAAGAGGAAACAAACCATAGAGAAAAATCAGAGAACTCCTTTATTTTGTCAAGTTTCAAAGAGCTACTACAAACCATGTTGGATTTAGAGTTCCAAATTCATCTATCTATATAGGAGAGAACCGAGGGAAACTTAAATATAAAAACTGCTACTGTAGACGAACGCTTCAACCTAGAAGAACAAAATTTCGTGAGCCAAGTGGGATTTGTGTACTGATCATTACCACCAAGAATCATCAAATTTGGGTGAAAAAATATTTGCTGGTATTTCGAAACTCGTTATTTCTTAGAAGCTTGGCAACCCCTCTCAATGAAAGTGCTTTCCCACAGTTTGTGCATACGGCTACTTGAAGAGGAAACAAACCATAGAGACAAATCTGAGACCTCCTTTATTTTGTCAAGTTTCAAAGAGCTACTACAAACCATGTTGGATTTAGAGTTCCAAATTCATCTATCTATATAGGAGAGAACAGAGAGAAACCTAAATATAAAAACTGCTACTGTAGACGAACGCTTCAACCTAGAAGAACAAAATTTGGTGAGCCAAGTTGGATTTGTATACTGATCATTACCACCAAGTATCAACAAGATTGTGTGAAATAATATTTGCTGGTATTTTGGAAACTCGTAATTTCTTAGAAGCTTTCCACCCATCTCAATGAAAGTGCTTTCCACAGTCTGTGCCTAGGGCTACTTGAAGAGGAAACAAACCATAGAGACAAAACTGAGAACTCCTTTATTTTGTCAAGTTTCAAAGAGCTACTACAAACCATGTTGGATTTAGAGTTCCAAATTCATCTTTCTATATAGGAGAGAACAGAGGGAAACCTAAATATAAAAACTGCTACTGTAGACGAACGCTTCAACCAAGAAGAACAAAATTTGGTGATCCAAGTGGGTTTTGTGTACTGATCATTAGCTCCAAGTATCATCAAGATTGGGTGAAAAAATATTTGCTGGTATTTAGGAAACTCGTTATTTCTTAGAAGCTTGGCAACCCCTCTCAATGAAAGTGCTTTTCCAAAGTCTGTGCCTAGGGCTACTTGAAGAGGAAACAAA
Source organism: Callospermophilus lateralis (assembly GCF_048772815.1). Taxonomy (NCBI): domain Eukaryota; kingdom Metazoa; phylum Chordata; class Mammalia; order Rodentia; family Sciuridae; genus Callospermophilus; species Callospermophilus lateralis. The sequence continues at coordinate 8,302 of NW_027511314.1, forward strand.
CCATAGAGAAAAATCGGAGAACTCCTTTATTTTTTCAAGTTTCAAAGAGCTACTACAAACCATGTTGGATTTAGAGTTCCAAATTCATCTATCTATATAGGAGAGAACCGAGGGAAACTTAAATATAAAAACTGCTACTGTAGACGAACGCTTCAACCTAGAAGAACAAAATTTGGTAAGCCAAGTGGGATTTGTGTACTGATCATTACCACCAAGTATCATCAAGATTGGGTGAAAAAATATTTGCTGGTATTTCGGAAACTCGTTATTACTTAGAAGCTTGGCAACCCCTCTCAATGAAAGTGCTATTCCACAGTCTGTGCCTAGGGCTACTTTAAGAGGAAACAAACCACAGAGGCAAATCTGAGAATTCCTTTATTTTGTCAAGTTTCAAAGAGCTACTACAAACCATGTTGGATTTAGAGTTCCAAATTCATCTATCTATATATGAGGGAACAAAGGGAAACCTAAATATAAAAACTGCTACTGTAGACGAAAGTTTCAAACTAGAAGAACAAAATTTCGTGAGCCAAGGGGGATTTGTGTACTGATCATTACCACCAAGAATCATCAAATTTGGGTGAAAAAATATTTGCTGGTATTTCAAAACTCGTTAATTCTTAGAAGCTTGGCAACCCCTCTCAATTAAAGTGCTTTTCCACAGTCTGTGCATAGGGCTACTTGAAAAGGAAACAAACCATAGAGACAAATCTGAGACCTTCTTTATTTTGTCAAGTTTCAAAGAGCTACTACAAACCCTGTTGGATTTAGAGTTCCAAATTCATCTATCTATATAGGAGAGAACAGAGAGAAACCTAAATATAAAAATTGCTACTGTAGACGAACGCTTCAACCTAGAAGAACAAAATTTGGTGAGCCATGTGGAATTTGTGTACTGATCATTACCACCAAGTATCAACAAGATTGTGTGAAAAAATATTTGCTGGAATTTCGGAAACTCGTTATTTCTTAGAAGCTTGGCAACCCATCTCAATGAAAGTGCTTTCCACAGTCTCTGCCTAGTGCTACTTGAAGAGGAAACAAACCATAGACACAAAACTGAGAACTCCTTTATTTTGTCAAGATTCAAAGAGCTACTACAAACCATGTTGTATTTAGAGTTCCAAATTCATCTATCTATACAGGAGAGAACAGAGAGAAACGTAAATATAAAAACTGCTACTGTAGACGAACGCTTCAACCTAGAAGAACAAAATTTGGTGAGCCAAGTGGGATTTGTATACTCATCATTACCACCAAGTATCAACAAGATTGTGTGAAATAATATTTGCTGGTATTTCGGAAACTCGTTATTTCTTAGAAGCTTGGCAACCCATCTCAATGAAAGTGCTTTTCACAGTCTGTTCCTAGGGCTACTTGAATTAGAAACAAACCATAGAGACAAAACTGAGATCTCCTTTATTTTGTCAAGTTTCAAAGAGCTACTACAAACCATGTTGGATTTAGAGTTCCAAATTCATCTTTCTATATAGGAGAGAACAGAGGGAAACCTAAATATAAAAACTGCTACTGTAGACGAACGCTTCAACCAAGAAAAACAAAATTTGGTGAGCCAAGTGGGATTTGTGTACTGATCATTAGCTCCAAGTATCATCAAGATTGGGTGAAAAAATATTTGCTGGTATTTCGGAAACTCGTTATTTCTTAGAAGCTTGGCAACCCCTCTCAATGAAAGTGCTTTTCCAAAGTCTGTGCCTAGGGCTACCTGAAGAGGAAACAAACCATAGAGAAAAATCGGAGAACTCCTTTATTTTGTCAAGTTTCAAAGAGCTACTACAAACCATGTTGGACTTAGAGTTCCAAATTCATCTATCTATATATGAGAGAACAAAGGGAAACCTTAATATAAAAACTGCTACTGTAGACAAAAGCTTCAAACTAGAAGAACAATATTTCGTGAGCCAAGTGGGATTTGTGTACTGATCATTACCACCAAGAATCATCAAATTTGGGTGAAAAAATATTTGCTGGTATTTCGAAACTCGTTATTTCTTAGAAGCTTAGCAACCCCTCTCAATGAAAGTGCTTTCCCACAGTCTGTGCCTAGGGCTACTTGAAGAGGAAACAATCCATAGAGAGAAAACTGAGAACTGCTTTATTTTGTCAAGTTTCAAAGAGCTACTACAAACCATGTTGGATTTAGAGTTCCAAATTCACCTATCTATATAGGAGAGAACAGAGGAAAACCTAAATATAAAAACTGCTACTGTAGACGAACGCTTCAACCTAGAAGAACAAAATTTGGTGAGCCAAGTGGGATTTGTGTACTGATCATTAGCACCAAGTATCATCAAGATTGGGTGAAAAAATATTTGCTGGTATTTCGGAAACTCGTTATTTCTTAGAAGCTTGGCAACCCCTCTCAATGAAAGTCCTTTTCCACAGTCTGTGCCTAGGGCTACTTGAAGAGGAAACAAACCATAGAGACAAATCTGAGACCTCCTTTATTTTGTCAAGTTTCAAAGAGCTACTACAAACCATGTTGGATTTAGAGTTCCAAATTCATCTATCTATGTAGGAGAGAACAGAGAGAAACCTAAATATAAAAACTGCTACTGTAGACGAACGCTTCAACCTAGAAGAACAAAATTTGGTGAGCCAAGTGGGATTTGTGTACTGATCATTACCACCAAGTATCAACAAGATTGTGTGAAAAAATATTTGCTGGTATTTCGGAAACTCGTTATTTCTTAGAAGCTTGGCAACCCATCTCAATGAAAGTGCTTTCCAGAGTCTGTGCCAAGGGCTACTTGAAGAGGAAACAAACCATAGAGAAAAAACTGAGAACTACTTTATTTTGTCAAGTTTCAAAGAGCTACTACAAACCATGTTGGATTTAGAGTTCCAAATTCATCTTTCTATATAGGAGAGAACAGAGGGAAACCTAAATACAAAAACTGCTGCTGTAGACGAACGCTTCATCCTAGAAGAACAAAATTTGGTGAGCCAAGTGGGATTTGTGTACTGATCATTAGCAACAAGTATGATCAAGATTGGGTGAAAAAATATTCGCTGGTATTTCGGAAACTCGTTATTTCTTGGAAGCTTGGCAACCCCTCTCAATGAAAGTGCTTTTCCTCAGTCTGTGCCTAGGGCTACTTGAAGAGGAAACAAACCATAGAGACAAATCTGAGACCTCCTTTATTTTGTCAAGTTTCAAAGAGCTACTACAAACCATGTTGGATTTAGAGTTCCAAATTCATCTATCTATATAGGAGAGAACAGAGGGAAACCTAAATATAAAAACTGCTACTGTACACGAACGCTTCAACCTAGAAGAACTAAATTTGGTGAGCCAAGTGGGATTTGTATACTGATCATTACCACCAAGTATCAACAAGATTGTGTGAAAAAATATTTGCTGGTTTTTCGGAAATGCGTTATTTCTTAGAAGCTTGGCAACCCAACTCAATGAAAGTTCTTTCCAGTGTCTGTGCCTAGGGCTACTTGAAGAGGAAACAATCCATAGAGAGAAAACTGAGAACTGCTTTATTTTGTCAAGTTTCAAAGAGCTACTACAAACCATGTTGGATTTAGAGTTCCAAATTCACCTATCTATATAGGAGAGAACAGAGGAAAACCTAAATATAAAAACTGCTACTGTAGACGAACGCTTCAACCTAGAAGAACAACATTTGGTGAGCCAAGTGGGATTTGTGTACTGATCATTACCACCAAGTATCATCAAGATTGGGTGAAAAAATATTTGCTGGTATTTCGGAAACTCGTTATGTCTTAGAAGCTTGGCAACCCCTCTCAATGAAAGTGCTTTTCCACAGTCTGTGCCTAGGGCTAGTTGAAGAGGAAACAAACCATAGAAACAAATCTGAGACCTCCTTTATTTTGTCAAGTTTCAAAGAGCTACTACAAACCATGTTGGATTTAGAGTTCCAAATTCACCTATCTATATAGGAGAGAACAGAGGAAAACCTAAATATAAAAACTGCTACTGTAGACGAACGCTTCAACCTAGAAGAACAAAATTTGGTGAGCCAAGTGGGATTTGTGTACTGATCATTAGCACCAAGTATCATCAAGATTGGGTGAAAAAATATTTGCTGGTATTTCGGAAACTCGTTATTTCTTAGAAGCTTCGCAACCCCTCTCAATGAAAGTCCTTTTCCACAGTCTGTGCCTAGGGCTACTTGAGGAGGAAACAAACCATAGAGACAAATCTGAGACCTCCTTTATTTTGTCAAGTTTCAAAGAGCTACTACAAACCATGTTGGATTTAGAGTTCCAAATTCATCTATCTATATAGGAGAGAACAGAGAGAAACCTAAATATAAAAACTGCTACTGTAGACGAACGCTTCAACCTAGAAGAACAAAATTTGGTGAGCCAAGTGGGATTTGTGTACTGATCATTACGACCAAGTATCAACAAGATTGTGTGAAAAAATATTTGCTGGTATTTCGGAAACTCGTTATTTCTTAGAAGCTTGGGAACCCCTCTCAATGAAAGTGCTTTTCCACAGTCTGTGCCTGGGGCTACTTGAAGAGGAAACAAACCATAGCGACAAAACTGAGAACTCCTTTATTTTGTCAAGTTTCAAAGAGCTACTACAAACCATGTTGGATTTAGAGTTCCAAATTCATCTATCTATATAGGAGAGAACCGAGGGAAACTTAAATATAAAAACTGCTACTGTAGACGAACGCTTCAACCTAGAAGAACAAAATTTGGTAAGCCAAGTGGGATTTGTGTACTGATCATTACCACCAAGTATCATCAAGATTGGGTGAAAAAATATTTGCTGGTATTTCGGAAACTCGTTATTACTTAGAAGCTTGGCAACCCCTCTCAATGAAAGTGCTATTCCACAGTCTGTGCCTAGGGCTACTTTAAGAGGAAACAAACCACAGAGGCAAATCTGAGAATTCCTTTATTTTGTCAAGTTTCAAAGAGCTACTACAAACCATGTTGGATTTAGAGTTCCAAATTCATCTATCTATATATGAGGGAACAAAGGGAAACCTAAATATAAAAACTGCTACTGTAGACGAAAGTTTCAAACTAGAAGAACAAAATTTCGTGAGCCAAGGGGGATTTGTGTACTGATCATTACCACCAAGAATCATCAAATTTGGGTGAAAAAATATTTGCTGGTATTTCAAAACTCGTTAATTCTTAGAAGCTTGGCAACCCCTCTCAATTAAAGTGCTTTTCCACAGTCTGTGCATAGGGCTACTTGAAAAGGAAACAAACCATAGAGACAAATCTGAGACCTTCTTTATTTTGTCAAGTTTCAAAGAGCTACTACAAACCCTGTTGGATTTAGAGTTCCAAATTCATCTATCTATATAGGAGAGAACAGAGAGAAACCTAAATATAAAAATTGCTACTGTAGACGAACGCTTCAACCTAGAAGAACAAAATTTGGTGAGCCATGTGGAATTTGTGTACTGATCATTACCACCAAGTATCAACAAGATTGTGTGAAAAAATATTTGCTGGAATTTCGGAAACTCGTTATTTCTTAGAAGCTTGGCAACCCATCTCAATGAAAGTGCTTTCCACAGTCTCTGCCTAGTGCTACTTGAAGAGGAAACAAACCATAGACACAAAACTGAGAACTCCTTTATTTTGTCAAGATTCAAAGAGCTACTACAAACCATGTTGTATTTAGAGTTCCAAATTCATCTATCTATACAGGAGAGAACAGAGAGAAACGTAAATATAAAAACTGCTACTGTAGACGAACGCTTCAACCTAGAAGAACAAAATTTGGTGAGCCAAGTGGGATTTGTATACTCATCATTACCACCAAGTATCAACAAGATTGTGTGAAATAATATTTGCTGGTATTTCGGAAACTCGTTATTTCTTAGAAGCTTGGCAACCCATCTCAATGAAAGTGCTTTTCACAGTCTGTTCCTAGGGCTACTTGAATTAGAAACAAACCATAGAGACAAAACTGAGATCTCCTTTATTTTGTCAAGTTTCAAAGAGCTACTACAAACCATGTTGGATTTAGAGTTCCAAATTCATCTTTCTATATAGGAGAGAACAGAGGGAAACCTAAATATAAAAACTGCTACTGTAGACGAACGCTTCAACCAAGAAAAACAAAATTTGGTGAGCCAAGTGGGATTTGTGTACTGATCATTAGCTCCAAGTATCATCAAGATTGGGTGAAAAAATATTTGCTGGTATTTCGGAAACTCGTTATTTCTTAGAAGCTTGGCAACCCCTCTCAATGAAAGTGCTTTTCCAAAGTCTGTGCCTAGGGCTACCTGAAGAGGAAACAAACCATAGAGAAAAATCGGAGAACTCCTTTATTTTGTCAAGTTTCAAAGAGCTACTACAAACCATGTTGGACTTAGAGTTCCAAATTCATCTATCTATATATGAGAGAACAAAGGGAAACCTTAATATAAAAACTGCTACTGTAGACAAAAGCTTCAAACTAGAAGAACAATATTTCGTGAGCCAAGTGGGATTTGTGTACTGATCATTACCACCAAGAATCATCAAATTTGGGTGAAAAAATATTTGCTGGTATTTCGAAACTCGTTATTTCTTAGAAGCTTAGCAACCCCTCTCAATGAAAGTGCTTTCCCACAGTCTGTGCCTAGGGCTACTTGAAGAGGAAACAATCCATAGAGAGAAAACTGAGAACTGCTTTATTTTGTCAAGTTTCAAAGAGCTACTACAAACCATGTTGGATTTAGAGTTCCAAATTCACCTATCTATATAGGAGAGAACAGAGGAAAACCTAAATATAAAAACTGCTACTGTAGACGAACGCTTCAACCTAGAAGAACAAAATTTGGTGAGCCAAGTGGGATTTGTGTACTGATCATTAGCACCAAGTATCATCAAGATTGGGTGAAAAAATATTTGCTGGTATTTCGGAAACTCGTTATTTCTTAGAAGCTTGGCAACCCCTCTCAATGAAAGTCCTTTTCCACAGTCTGTGCCTAGGGCTACTTGAAGAGGAAACAAACCATAGAGACAAATCTGAGACCTCCTTTATTTTGTCAAGTTTCAAAGAGCTACTACAAACCATGTTGGATTTAGAGTTCCAAATTCATCTATCTATGTAGGAGAGAACAGAGAGAAACCTAAATATAAAAACTGCTACTGTAGACGAACGCTTCAACCTAGAAGAACAAAATTTGGTGAGCCAAGTGGGATTTGTGTACTGATCATTACCACCAAGTATCAACAAGATTGTGTGAAAAAATATTTGCTGGTATTTCGGAAACTCGTTATTTCTTAGAAGCTTGGCAACCCATCTCAATGAAAGTGCTTTCCAGAGTCTGTGCCAAGGGCTACTTGAAGAGGAAACAAACCATAGAGAAAAAACTGAGAACTACTTTATTTTGTCAAGTTTCAAAGAGCTACTACAAACCATGTTGGATTTAGAGTTCCAAATTCATCTTTCTATATAGGAGAGAACAGAGGGAAACCTAAATACAAAAACTGCTGCTGTAGACGAACGCTTCATCCTAGAAGAACAAAATTTGGTGAGCCAAGTGGGATTTGTGTACTGATCATTAGCAACAAGTATGATCAAGATTGGGTGAAAAAATATTCGCTGGTATTTCGGAAACTCGTTATTTCTTGGAAGCTTGGCAACCCCTCTCAATGAAAGTGCTTTTCCTCAGTCTGTGCCTAGGGCTACTTGAAGAGGAAACAAACCATAGAGACAAATCTGAGACCTCCTTTATTTTGTCAAGTTTCAAAGAGCTACTACAAACCATGTTGGATTTAGAGTTCCAAATTCATCTATCTATATAGGAGAGAACAGAGGGAAACCTAAATATAAAAACTGCTACTGTACACGAACGCTTCAACCTAGAAGAACTAAATTTGGTGAGCCAAGTGGGATTTGTATACTGATCATTACCACCAAGTATCAACAAGATTGTGTGAAAAAATATTTGCTGGTTTTTCGGAAATGCGTTATTTCTTAGAAGCTTGGCAACCCAACTCAATGAAAGTTCTTTCCAGTGTCTGTGCCTAGGGCTACTTGAAGAGGAAACAATCCATAGAGAGAAAACTGAGAACTGCTTTATTTTGTCAAGTTTCAAAGAGCTACTACAAACCATGTTGGATTTAGAGTTCCAAATTCACCTATCTATATAGGAGAGAACAGAGGAAAACCTAAATATAAAAACTGCTACTGTAGACGAACGCTTCAACCTAGAAGAACAACATTTGGTGAGCCAAGTGGGATTTGTGTACTGATCATTACCACCAAGTATCATCAAGATTGGGTGAAAAAATATTTGCTGGTATTTCGGAAACTCGTTATGTCTTAGAAGCTTGGCAACCCCTCTCAATGAAAGTGCTTTTCCACAGTCTGTGCCTAGGGCTAGTTGAAGAGGAAACAAACCATAGAAACAAATCTGAGACCTCCTTTATTTTGTCAAGTTTCAAAGAGCTACTACAAACCATGTTGGATTTAGAGTTCCAAATTCACCTATCTATATAGGAGAGAACAGAGGAAAACCTAAATATAAAAACTGCTACTGTAGACGAACGCTTCAACCTAGAAGAACAAAATTTGGTGAGCCAAGTGGGATTTGTGTACTGATCATTAGCACCAAGTATCATCAAGATTGGGTGAAAAAATATTTGCTGGTATTTCGGAAACTCGTTATTTCTTAGAAGCTTCGCAACCCCTCTCAATGAAAGTCCTTTTCCACAGTCTGTGCCTAGGGCTACTTGAGGAGGAAACAAACCATAGAGACAAATCTGAGACCTCCTTTATTTTGTCAAGTTTCAAAGAGCTACTACAAACCATGTTGGATTTAGAGTTCCAAATTCATCTATCTATATAGGAGAGAACAGAGAGAAACCTAAATATAAAAACTGCTACTGTAGACGAACGCTTCAACCTAGAAGAACAAAATTTGGTGAGCCAAGTGGGATTTGTGTACTGATCATTACGACCAAGTATCAACAAGATTGTGTGAAAAAATATTTGCTGGTATTTCGGAAACTCGTTATTTCTTAGAAGCTTGGGAACCCCTCTCAATGAAAGTGCTTTTCCACAGTCTGTGCCTGGGGCTACTTGAAGAGGAAACAAACCATAGCGACAAAACTGAGAACTCCTTTATTTTGTCAAGTTTCAAAGAGCTACTACAAACCATGTTGGATTTAGAGTTCCAAATTCATCTTTCTATATAGGAGAGAACAGAGGGAAACCTAAATATAAAAACTGCTACTGTAGACGAAGGCTTCAACCTAGAAGAACAAAATTTGGTGAGCCAAGTGGGATTTGTGTACTGATCTTTAGAAACAAGTATCATCAAGATTGGGTGAAAAAAATATTTGCTGGTATTTCGGAAACTCGTAATTTCTTAGAAGCTTGGAAACCCCTCTCAATGAAAGTGCTTTTCCACAGTCTGTGCCTAGGGCTACTTGAAGAGGAAACAAACCATAGAGACAAAACTGAGAACTCCTTTATTTTGTCAAGTTTCAAAGAGCTACTACAAACCATGTTGGATTTAGTGTTCCAAATTTATCTATCTATATGGGAGAGAACAGAGGGAAACCTAAATATAAAAACTGCTACTGGAGACGAACGCTTCAACCTAGAAGAACAAAATTTGGTGAGCCAAGTGGGATTTTTGTCCTCATCATTACCACCAAGTATCATCAAGATTGGGTGAAAAAATATTTGCTGGTATTTCAGAAACTCGTTATTTCGTAGAAGCTTGGCAACCCCTCTCAATGAAAGTGCTTTCAAGAGTCTGTGCCTAGGGCTACATGAAGAGGAAACAATCCATAGAGAGAAAACTGAGAACTGCTTTATTTTGTGAAGTTTCAAAGAGCTACTACAAACCATGTTGGATTTAGAGTTCCAAATTCACCTATCTATATAGGAGAGAACAGAGGAAAACCTAAATATAAAAACTGCTACTGTAGACGAACGCTTCAACCTAGAAGAACAAAATTTGGTGAGCCAAGTGGGATTTGTGTACTGATCATTATCTCCAAGTATCATCAAGATTGGGTGAAAAAATATTTGCTGGTATTTCGGAAACTCGTAATTTCTTAGAAGCTTGGCAACCCCTCTCAATGAAAGTGCTCTTCCACAGTCTGTGCCTAGGGCTACTTGAAGAGGAAACAAACCATAGAGACAAATCTGAGACCTCCTTATTTTGTCAAGTTTCAAAGAGCTACTACAAACCATGTTGGATTTAGAGTTCAAAATTCATCTATCTATATAGGAGAGAACAGAGAGAAACCTAAATATAAAAACTGCTACTGTAGACGAACGCTTCAACCTAGAAGAACAAAATTTGGTGAGCCAAGTGGGATTTCTGTACTGATCATTACCACCAAGTATCAACAAGATTGTGTGAAAAAATATTTGCTGGTATTTCGGAAACTCGTTATTTCTTAGAAGCTTGGCAACCCATCTCAATGAAAGTGCTTTTCCACAGTCTGTGCCTAGGGCTACTTGAAGAGGAAACAAACCATAGAGAGAAAACTCAGAACTACTTTATTTTGTCAAGTTTCAAAGAGCTACTACAAACCATGTTGGATTTAGAGTTCCAAATTCACCTATCTATATGGGAGAGAACAGAGGGAAACCTAAATATAAAAACTGCTACTGGAGACGAACGCTTCAACCTAGAAGAACAAAATTTGGTGAGCCAAGTGGGATTTTTGTACTCATCATTACCACCAAGTATCATAAAGATTGGGTGAAAAAATATTTGCTGGTATTTCGGAAACTCGTAATTTCTTAGAAGCTTGGCAACCCCTCTCAATGAAAGTGCTTTTCCACAGTCTGTGCCTAGGGCTACTTGAAGAGGAAACAAACCATAGAGACAAATCTGAGACCTCCTTTATTTTGGCAAGTTTCAAAGAGCTACTACAAACCATGTTGGATTTAGAGTTCCAAATTCATCTATCTATATAGGAGAGAACAGAGAGAAACCTAAATATAAAAACTGCTACTGTAGACGAACGCTTCAACCTAGAAGAACAAAATTTGGTGAGCCAAGTGGGATTTCTGTACTGATCATTAACACCAAGTATCAACAAGATTGTGTGAAAAAATATTTGCTGGTATTTCGGAAACTCGTTATTTCTTAGAAGCTTGGCAACCCATCTCAATGAAAGTGCTTTTCCACAGTCTGTGCCTAGGGCTACTTGAAGAGGAAACAAACCATAGAGAGAAAACTCAGAACTACTTTATTTTGTCAAGTTTCAAAGAGCTACTACAAACCATGTTGGATTTAGAGTTCCAAATTCATCTATCTATATAGGAGAGAACAGAGGGAAACCTAAATATAAAAACTGCTACTGTACACGAACGCTTCAACCTAGAAGAACTAAATTTGGTGAGCCAAGTGGGATTTGTGTACTGATCATTACCACCAAGTATCAACAAGATTGTGTGAAAAAATATTTGCTGGTATTTTGGAAACGCGTTATTTCTTAGAAGCTTGTCAACCCATCTCAATGAAAGTGCTTTCCAGAGTCTGTGCCTAGGGCTACTTGAAGAGGAAACAATCCATGGAGAGAAAACTGAGAACTGCTTTATTTTGTCAAGTTTCAAAGAGCTACTACAAACCATGTTGGATTTAGAGTTCCAAATTCACCTATCTATATAGGAGAGAACAGAGGAAAACCTAAATATAAAAACTGCTACTGTAGACGAACGCTTCAACCTAGAAGAACAAAATTTGGTGAGCCAAGTGGGATTTGTGTACTGATCATTAGCACCAAGTATCATCAAGATTGGGTGAAAAAATATTTGCTGGTATATCGGAAAATCGTTATTTCTTAGAAGCTTGGCAACCCCTCTCAATGAAAGTGCTTTTCCACAGTCTGTGCCTAGGGCTACTTGAAGAGGAAACAAACCATAGAAACAAATCTGAGACCTCCTTTATTTTGTCAAGTTTCAAAGAGCTACTACAAACCATGTTGGATTTAGAGTTCCAAATTCATCTATCTATATAGGAGAGAACAGAGAGAAACGTAAATATGAAAACTGCTACTGTAGACGAACGCTTCAACCTAGAAGAACAAAATTTGGTGAGCCAAGTGGGATTTGTGTACTGATCATTACCACCAAGTATCAACAAGATTGTGTGAAAAAATATTTGCTGGTATTGCGGAAACGCGTTATTTCTTAGAAGCTTGGCAACCCATCTCAATGAAAGTACTTTCCACAGTCTGTGCCTAGGGCTACTTGAAGAGGAAACAATCCATAGAGAAAAAACTGAGAAATCCTTTATTTTGTCAAGTTTCGAAGAGCTACTACAAACCATGTTGGATTTAGAGTTCCAAATTCATCTATCTATATATGAGAGAACAGAGTGAAACCTAAATATAAAAACTGCTACTGTAGACGAACGCTTTAACCTAGAAGAACAAAATTTGGTGAGCCAAGTGGGATTTGTGTACTGATCATTAGCAACAAGTATCATCAAGATTGGGTGAAAAAATATTCGCTGGTATTTCGGAAACTCGTTATTTCTTAGAAGCTTGGCAACCCCTCTCAATGAAAGTGCTTTTCCACAGTCTGTGCCTAGGGCTACTTGAAGAGGAAACAAACCATAGAGACAAATCTGAGAACTCCTTTATTTTGTCAAGTTTCAAAGAGCTACTACAAACCATGTTGGATTTAGACTTCGAAATTCATCTATCTATATAGGAGAGAACAGAGGGAAACCTAAATATAAATACTGCTACTGTACACGAACGCTTCAACCTAGAAGAACTAACTTTGGTGAGCCAAGTGGAATTTGTGTACTGATCATTACCACCAAGTATCAACAAGATTGTGTGAAAAAATATTTGCTGGTATTGCGGAAACTCGTTATTTCTTAGAAGCTTGGCAACCCATCTCAATGAAAGTACTTTCCACAGTCTGTGCCTATGGCTACCTGAAGAGGAAACAATCCATAGAGACAAAACTGAGAACTCCTTTATTTTGTCAAGTTTCAAAGAGCTACTACAAACCATGTTGGATTTAGAGTTCCAAATTCATCTATCTATATATGAGAGAACAGAGTGAAACCTAATTATAAAAACTGCTACTGTAGACGAACGCTTCAACCTAGAAGAACAAAATTTGGTGAGCCAAGTGGGATTTGTGTACTGATCATGACCACCAAGTATCATCAAGATTGGGTGAAAAAATATTTGCTGGTATTTCGGAAACTCGTTATTTCTTAGAAGCTTGGGAACCCCTCTCAATGAAAGTGCTTTTCCACAGTCTGTGCCTAGGGCTACTTGAAGAGGAAACAAACCATAGAGACAAATCTGAGAACTCCTTTATTTTGTCAAGTTTCAAAGAGCTACTACAAACCATGTTGGATTTAGAGTTCCAAATTTATCTATCTATATAGGAGAGAACAGAGGGAAACCTAAATATAAAAACTGCTACTGTACACGAACGCTTCAACCTAGAAGAACTAAATTTGGTGAGCCAAGTGGGATTTGTGTACTGATCATTACCACTAAGTATCAACAAGATTGTGTGAAAAAATATTTGCTGGTATTTCAGAAACTCGTTATTTCTTAGAAGCTTGTCAACCCATCTCAATGAAAGTGCTTTCCAGAGTCTGTGCCTAGGGCTACTTGAAGAGGAAACAATCCATAGAGAGAAAACTGAGAACTGCTTTATTTTGTCAAGTTTCAAAGAGCTACTGCAAACCATGTTGGATTTAGAGTTCCAAATTCACCTATCTATATAGGAGAGAACAGAGGAAAACCTAAATATAAAAACTGCTACTGTAGACGAACGCTTCAACCTAGAAGAACAAAATTTGGTGAGCCAAGTGGGATTTGTGTACTGATCATTAGCACCAAGTATCATCAAGATTGGGTGAAAAAATATTTGCTGGTATTTCGGAAACTCGTTATTTCTTAGAAGCTTGGCAACCCCTCTCAATGAAAGTCCTTTTCCACAGTCTGTGCCTAGGGCTACTTGAAGAGGAAACAAACCATAGAGACAAATCTGAGACCTCCTTTATTTTGTCAAGTTTCAAAGAGCTACTACAAACCATGTTGGATTTAGAGTTCCAAATTCATCTATCTATATAGGAGAGAACAGAGAGAAACCTAAATATAAAAACTGCTACTGTAGACGAACGCTTCAACCTAGAAGAACAAAATTTGGTGAGCCAAGTGGGATTTGTGTACTGATCATTACCACCAAGTATCAACAAGATTGTGTGAAAAAATATTTGCTGGTATTTCGGAAACTCGTTATTTCTTAGAAGCTTGGCAACCCATCTCAATGAAAGTGCTTTCCAGAGTCTGTGCCTAGGGCTACTTGAAGAGGAAACAAACCATAGAGAAAAAACTGAGAACTCCTTTATTTTGTCAAGTTTCAAAGAGCTACTACAAACCATGTTGGATTTAGAGTTCCAAATTCATCTATCTATATAGGAGAGAACAGAGAGAAACCTAAATATAAAAACTGCTACTGTAGATGAACGCTTCAACCTAGAAGAACAAAATTTGGTGAGCCAAGTGGGATTTGTGTACTGATCATTACCACCAAGTATCAACAAGATTGTGTTAAAAAATATTTGCTGGTATTTCGGAAACTCGTTATTTCTTAGAAGCTTGGCAACCCATCTCAATGAAAGTGCTTTCCAGAGTCTGTGCCTAGGGCTACTTGAAGAGGAAACAAACCATAGAGAAAAAACTGAGAACTCCTTTATTTTGTCAAGTTTCAAAGAGCTACTACAAACCATGTTGGATTTAGAGTTCCAAATTCATCTATCTATATATGAGAGAACAGAGTGAAACCTAAATATAAAAACTGCTACTGTAGACGAACGCTTCAACCTAGAAGAAGAAAATTTGGTGAGCCAAGTGGGATTTGTGTACTGATCATTACCACCAAGTATCAACAAGATTGTGTGAAAAAATATTTGCTGGTATTTCGGAAACGCGTTATTTCTTAGAAGCTTGGTAACCCATCTCAATGAAAGTGCTTTCCAGAGTCTGTGCCTAGGGCTACTTGAAGAGGAAACAATCCATAGAGAGAAAACTGAGAACTGCTTTATTTTGTCAAGTTTCAAAGAGCTACTACAAACCATGTTGGATTTAGAGTTCCAAATTCACCTATCTATATAGGAGAGAACAGAGGAAATCCTAAATATAAAAACTGCTACTGTAGACGAACGCTTCAACCTAGAAGAACAAAATTTGGTGAGCCAAGTGGGACTTGTGTACTGATCATTACCACCAAGTATCATCAAGATTGGGTGAAAAAATATTTGCTGGTATTGCGGAAACGCGTTATTTCTTAGAAGATTGGCAACCCATCTCAATGAAAGTACTTTCCACAGTCTGTGCCTAGGGCTACTTGAAGAGGAAACAATCCATAGAGACAAAACTGAGAACTCCTTTATTTTGTCAAGTTTCAAAGAGCTACTACAAACCATGTTGGATTTAGAGTTCCAAATTCATCTATCTATATATGAGAGAACAGAGTGAAACCTAATTATAAAAACTGCTACTGTAGACGAACGCTTCATCCTCGAAGAACAAAATTTGGTGAGCCAAGTGGGATTTGTGTACTGATCATGACCACCAAGTATCATCAAGATTGGTTAAAAAAATATTTGCTGTTATTTCGGAAACTCGTTATCTCTTAGAAACTTGGGAACCCCTCTCAATGAAAGTGCTTTTCCACAGTCTGTGAATAGGGCTACTTGAATACGAAACAAACCATAGAGACAAATCTGAGAACTCCTTTATTTTGTCAAGTTTCAAAGAGCTACTACAAACCATGTTGGATTTAGAGTTCCAAATTCACCTATCTATATAGGAGATAACAGAGGAAAACCTAAATATAAAAACTGTTACTGTAGACGAACGCTTCAACCTAGAAGAACAAAATTTGGTGAGCCAAGTGGGATTTGTGTACTGATCATTACCACCAAGTATCATCAAGATTGGGTGAAAAAATATTTGCTGGTATTTCGGAAACTCGTTATTTCTTAGAAGCTTGGCAACCCCTCTCAATGAAAGTGCTTTTCCACAGTCTCTGCCTAGGGCTACTTGAAGAGGAAACAAAC
The DNA here is from genome assembly GCF_048772815.1 of Callospermophilus lateralis. NCBI lineage: Eukaryota > Metazoa > Chordata > Mammalia > Rodentia > Sciuridae > Callospermophilus > Callospermophilus lateralis. The sequence goes on from NW_027511314.1 coordinate 24,336, forward strand.
CATAGAGAAAAAACTGAGAACTCCTTTATTTTGTCAAGTTTCAAAGAGCTACTACAAACCATGTTAGTTTTAGAGTTCCAAATTCATCTATCTATATATGAGAGAACAGAGTGAAACCTAAATATAAAAACTGCTACTGTAGACGAACGCTTTAACCTAGAAGAACAAAATTTGGTGAGCCAAGTGGGATTTGTGTACTGATCATTAGCAACAAGTATCATCAAGATTGGGTGAAAAAATATTCGCTGGTATTTCGGAAACTCGTTATTTCTTAGAAGCTTGGCAACCCCTCTCAATGAAAGTGCTTTTCCACAGTCTGTGCCTAGGGCTACTTGAAGAGGAAACAAACCATAGAGACAAATCTGAGAACTCCTTTATTTTGTCAAGTTTCAAAGAGCTACTACAAAGCATGTTGGATTTAGAGTTCCAAATTCATCTATCTATATAGGAGAGAACAGAGGAAAACCTAAATATAAAAACTGCTACTGTAGACGAACGCTTCAACCTAGAAGAACAAAATTTGGTGAGCCAAGTGGGATTTGTGTACTGATCATTACCACCAAGTATCAACAAGATTGTGTGAAAAAATATTTGCTGGTATTGCGGAAACGCGTTATTTCTTAGAAGCTTGGCAACCCATCTCAATGAAAGTACTTTCCACAGTCTGTGCCTAGGGCTACTTGAAGAGGAAACAATCCATAGAGAAAAAACTGAGAACTCCTTTATTTTGTCAAGTTTCAAAGAGCTACTACAAACCATGTTGGATTTAGAGTTCCAAATTCATCTATCTATATATGAGAGAACAGAGTGAAACCTAAATATAAAAACTGCTACTGTAGACGAACGCTTTAACCTAGAAGAACAAAATTTGGTGAGCCAAGTGGGATTTGTGTACTGATCATTAGCAACAAGTATCATCAAGATTGGGTGAAAAAATATTCGCTGGTATTTCGGAAACTCGTTATTTCTTAGAAGCTTGGCAACCCCTCTCAATGAAAGTGCTTTTCCACAGTCTGTGCCTAGGGCTACTTGAAGAGGAAACAAACCATAGAGACAAATCTGAGAACTCCTTCATTTTGTCAAGTTTCAAAGAGCTACTACAAACCATGTTGGATTTAGACTTCCAAATTCATCTATCTATATAGGAGAGAACAGAGGGAAACCTAAATATAAAAACTGCTACTGTACACGAACGCTTCAACCTAGAAGAACTAAATTTGGTGAGCCAAGTGGAATTTGTGTACTGATCATTACCACCAAGTATCAACAAGATTGTGTGAAAAAATATTTGCTGGTATTGCGGAAACTCGTTATTTCTTAGAAGCTTGGCAACCCATCTCAATGAAAGTACTTTCCACAGTCTGTGCCTATGGCTACCTGAAGAGGAAACAATCCATAGAGACAAAACTGAGAACTCCTTTATTTTGTCAAGTTTCAAAGAGCTACTACAAACCATGTTGGATTTAGAGTTCCAAATTCATCTATCTATATAGGAGAGAACAGAGGGAAACCTAAATATAAAAACTGCTACTGTAGACGAACGCTTCATCCTCGAAGAACAAAATTTGGTGAGCCAAGTGGGATTTGTGTACTGATCATGACCACCAAGTATCATCAAGATTGGTTGAAAAAATATTGCTGGTATTTCGGAAACTCGTTATTTCTTAGAAGCTTGGCAACCCCTCTCAATGAAAGTGCTTTTCCACAGTCTGTGCCTAGGGCTACTTGAAGAGGAAACAAACCATAGAGACAAATCTGAGAACTCCTTTATTTTGTCAAGTTTCAAAGAGCTACTACAAACCATGTTGGATTTAGAGTTCCAAATTCATCTATCTATATAGGAGAGAACAGAGGGAAACCTAAATATAAAAACTGCTACTGTAACGAACGCTTTAACCTAGAAGAACAAAATTTGGTGAGCCAAGTGGGATTTGTGTACTGATCATTAGCAACAA